>NW_027189227.1:0-90594 GCF_040958095.1 Procambarus clarkii | reverse complement strand
AACACGAGAGTGAAGTATACAACTTTAGAACACTTTCCCACCAGGAGACTCGAACCCTAGCCAGCACAGAAGCCTTCCAGCAACTGGCATAACAGGTACGCCTTAACCCGCTCCACCACCTGCTCAGACCCTTAAAAGAGATGGTAATTTCGGAGTATTTATACACTCCAAAGATATACCACCTCCCAAGAGCACTAGAGCAAGTGAGGGGTCATTTGTACGTTTTTTCATCCAGTCCCTGTTAATATGGGAGAACACTGTGTCTATGCTTAAGGCACAACTCTCCTAAACACAAGAGTGAAGTATACAACTTTAGAACACTTTCCCACCAGGAGACTCGAACCCTAGCCAGCACAGAATCCTTCCAGCAACTGGCATAACATGTACGCCTTAACCCGCTCCAACACCTGCTCAGACCCTTAAAAGAGATGGTAATTTCGGAGTATTTATACACTCCAAAGATATACCACCTCCCAAGAGCACTAGAGCAAGTGAGGGGTCATTTGTACGTTTTTTCATCCAGTCACTGTTAATATGGGAGAACACTGTGTCTATGCTTAAGGCACAACTCTCCTAAACATGAGAGTGAAGTATACAACTTTAGAACACTTTCCCACCAGGAGACTCGAACCCTAGCCAGCACAGAAGCCTTCCAGCAACTGGCATGAACAGGTACGCCTTAACCCGCTCCACCACCTGCTCAGACCCTTAAAAGAGATGGTAATTTCGGAGTATTTATACACTCCAAAGATATACCACCTCCCAAGAGCACTAGAGCAAGTGAGGGGTCATTTGTACGTTTTTTCATCCAGTCCCTGTTAATATGGGAGAACACTGTGTCTATGCTTAAGGCACAACTCTCCTAAACACGAGAGTGAAGTATACAACTTTAGAACACTTTCCCACCAGGAGACTCGAACCCTAGCCAGCACAGAAGCCTTCCAGCAACTGGCATAACAGGTACGCCTTAACCCGCTCCACCACCTGCTCAGACCCTTAAAAGAGATGGTAATTTCGGAGTATTTATACACTCCAAAGATATACCACCTCCCAAGAGCACTAGAGCAAGTGAGGGGTCATTTGTACGTTTTTTCATCCAGTCCCTGTTAATATGGGAGAACACTGTGTCTATGCTTAAGGCACAACTCTCCTAAACACGAGAGTGAAGTATACAACTTTAGAACACTTTCCCACCAGGAGACTCGAACCCTAGCCAGCACAGAAGCCTTCCAGCAACTGGCATAACAGGTACGCCTTAACCCGCTCCACCACCTGCTCAGACCCTTAAAAGAGATGGTAATTTCGGAGTATTTATACACTCCAAAGATATACCACCTCCCAAGAGCACTAGAGCAAGTGAGGGGTCATTTGTACGTTTTTTCATCCAGTCCCTGTTAATATGGGAGAACACTGTGTCTATGCTTAAGGCACAACTCTCCTAAACACAAGAGTGAAGTATACAACTTTAGAACACTTTCCCACCAGGAGACTCGAACCCTAGCCAGCACAGAAGCCTTCCAGCAACTGGCATAACAGGTACGCCTTAACCCGCTCCACCACCTGCTCAGACCCTTAAAAGAGATGGTAACTTTCGGAGTATTTATACACTCCAAAGATATACCACCTCCCAAGAGCACTAGAGCAGGTGAGGGGTCATTTGTACGTTTTTTCATCCAGTCCCTGATAATATGGGAGAACACTGTGTCTATGCTTAAGGCACAACTCTCCTAAACACGAGAGTGAAGTATACAACTTTAGAACACTTTCCCACCAGGAGACTCGAACCCTAGCCAGCACAGAAGCCTTCCAGCAACTGGCATAACATGTACGCCTTAACCCGCTCCAACACCTGCTCAGACCCTTAAAAGAGATGGTAATTTCGGAGTATTTATACACTCCAAAGATATACCACCTCCCAAGAGCACTAGAGCAAGTGAGGGGTCATTTGTACGTTTTTTCATCCAGTCCCTGTTAATATGGGAGAACACTGTGTCTATGCTTAAGGCACAACTCTCCTAAACATGAGAGTGAAGTATACAACTTTAGAACACTTTCCCACCAGGAGACTCGAACCCTAGCCAGCACAGAAGCCTTCCAGCAACTGGCATGAACAGGTACGCCTTAACCCGCTCCACCACCTGCTCAGACCCTTAAAAGAGATGGTAATTTCGGAGTATTTATACACTCCAAAGATATACCACCTCCCAAGAGCACTAGAGCAAGTGAGGGGTCATTTGTACGTTTTTTCATCCAGTCCCTGTTAATATGGGAGAACACTGTGTCTATGCTTAAGGCACAACTCTCCTAAACACGAGAGTGAAGTATACCACTTTAGAACACTTTCCCACCAGGAGACTCGAACCCTAGCCAGCACAGAAGCCTTCCAGCAACTGGCATAACAGGTACGCCTTAACCCGCTCCACCACCTGCTCAGACCCTTAAAAGAGATGGTAACTTCGGAGTATTTATACACTCCAAAGATATACCACCTCCCAAGAGCACTAGAGCAAGTGAGGGGTCATTTGTACGTTTTTTCATCCAGTCCCTGATTAATATGGGAGAACACTGTGTCTATGCTTAAGGCACAACTCTCCTAAACACGAGAGTGAAGTATACAACTTTAGAACACTTTCCCACCAGGAGACTCGAACCCTAGCCAGCACAGAAGCCTTCCAGCAACTGGCATAACAGGTACGCCTTAACCCGCTCCACCACCTGCTCAGACCCTTAAAAGAGATGGTAATTTCGGAGTATTTATACACTCCAAAGATATACCACCTCCCAAGAGCACTAGAGCAAGTGAGGGGTCATTTGTACGTTTTTTCATCCAGTCCCTGTTAATATGGGAGAACACTGTGTCTATGCTTAAGGCACAACTCTCCTAAACACGAGAGTGAAGTATACAACTTTAGAACACTTTCCCACCAGGAGACTCGAACCCTAGCCAGCACAGAAGCCTTCCAGCAATCTGGCATAACAGGTACGCCTTAACCCGCTCCACCACCTGCTCAGATCCCTTAAAAGAGATTGGTAATTTCGGAGTATTTATACACTCCAAAGATATACCACCTCCCAAGAGCACTAGAGCAAGTGAGGGGTCATTTGTACGTTTTTTCATCCAGTCCCTGTTAATATGGGAGAACACTGTGTCTATGCTTAAGGCACAACTCTCCTAAACACGAGAGTGAAGTTATACAACTTTAGAACACTTTCCCACCAGGAGACTCGAACCCTAGCCAGCACAGAAGCCTTCCAGCAACTGGCATAACAGGTACGCCTTAACCCGCTCCACCACCTGCTCAGACCCTTAAAAGAGATGGTAATTTCGGAGTATTTATACACTCCAAAGATATACCACCTCCCAAGAGCACTAGAGCAAGTGAGGGGTCATTTGTACGTTTTTTTCATCCAGTCCCTGTTAATGTGGGAGAACACTGTGTCTATGCTTAAGGCACAACTCTCCTAAACACGAGAGTGAAGTATACAACTTTAGAACACTTTCCCACCAGGAGACTCGAACCCTAGCCAGCACAGAAGCCTTCCAGCAACTGGCATAACAGGTACGCATTAACCCGCTCCACCACCTGCTCAGACCCTTAAAAGAGATGGTAATTTCGGAGTATTTATACACTCCAAAGATATACCACCTCCCAAGAGCACTAGAGCAAGTGAGGGGTCATTTGTACGATTTTTCATCCAGTCCCTGTTAATATGGGAGAACACTGTGTCTATGCTTAAGGCACAACTCTCCTAAACACGAGAGTGAATTATACAACTTTAGAACACTTTCCCACCAGGAGACTCGAACCCTAGCCAGCACAGAAGCCTTCCATCAACTGGCATAACAGGTACGCCTTAACCCGCTCCACCACCTGCTCAGACCCTTAAAAGAGATGGTAATTTCGGAGTATTTATACACTCCAAAGATATACCACCTCCCAAGAGCACTAGAGCAAGTGAGGGGTCATTTGTACGTTTTTTCATCCAGTCCCTGTTAATATGGGAGAACACTGTGTCTATGCATTAAGGCACAACTCTCCTAAACACGAGAGTGAAGTATACAACTTTAGAACACTTTCCCACCAGGAGACTGGAACCCTAGCCAGCACAGAAGCCTTCCAGCAACTGGCATAACAGGTACGCCTTAACCCGCTCCACCACCTGCTCAGACCCTTAAAAGAGATGGTAATTTCGGAGTATTTATACACTCCAAAGATATACCACCTCCCAAGAGCACTAGAGCAAGTGAGGGGTCATTTGTACGTTTTTTCATCCAGTCACTGTTAATATGGGAGAACACTGTGTCTATGCTTAAGGCACAACTCTCCTAAACATGAGAGTGAAGTATACAACTTTAGAACACTTTCCCACCAGGAGACTCGAACCCTAGCCAGCACAGAAGCCTTCCAGCAACTGGCATAACAGGTACGCCTTAACCCGCTCCACCACCTGCTCAGACCCTTAAAAGAGATGGTAATTTCGGAGTATTTATACACTCCAAAGATATACCACCTCCCAAGAGCACTAGAGCAAGTGAGGGGTCATTTGTACGTTTTTTCATCCAGTCCCTGTTAATATGGGAGAACACTGTGTCTATGCTTAAGGCACAACTCTCCTAAACACGAGAGGGAAGTATACAACTTTAGAACACTTTCCCACCAGGAGACTCGAACCCTAGCCAGCACAGAAGCCTTCCAGCAACTGGCATAACAGGTACGCCTTAACCCGCTCCACCACCTGCTCAGACCCTTAAAAGAGATGGTAATTTCGGAGTATTTATAAACTCCAAAGATATACCACCTCCCAAGAGCACTAGAGCAAGTGAGGGGTCATTTGTACGTTTTTTCATCCAGTCCCTGTTAATATGGGAGAACACTGTGTCTATGCTTAAGGCATCAACTCTCCTAAACACGAGAGTGAAGTATACAACTTTAGAACACTTTCCCACCAGGAGACTCGAACCCTATCCAGCACAGAAGCCTTCCAGCAACTGGCATAACAGGTACGCCTTAACCCGCTCCACCACCTGCTCAGACCCTTAAAAGAGATGGTAATTTCGGAGTATTTATACACTCCAAAGATATACCACCTCCCAAGAGCACTAGAGCAAGTGAGGGGTCATTTGTAGGTTTTTTCATCCAGTCCCTGTTAATATGGGAGAACACTGTGTCTATGCTTAAGGCACAACTCTCCTAAACACGAGAGTGAAGTATACAACTTTAGAACACTTTCCCACCAGGAGACTCGAACCCTAGCCAGCACAGAAGCCTTCCAGCAACTGGCATAACAGGTACGCCTTAACCCGCTCCACTACCTGCTCAGACCCTTAAAAGAGATGGTAACTTCGGAGTATTTATACACTCCAAAGATATACCACCTTCCCAAGAGCACTAGAGCAAGGTGAGGGGTCATTTGTACGTTTTTTCATCCAGTCCCTTATAATATGGGAGAACACTGTGTCTATGCTTAAGGCACAACTCTCCTAAACACGAGCAGTGAAGTATACAACTTTAGAACACTTTCCCACCAGGAGACTCGAACCCTAGCCAGCACAGAAGCCTTCCAGCAACTGGCATAACAGGTACGCCTTAACCCGCTCCACCACCTGCTCAGACCCTTAAAAGAGATGGTAATTTCGGAGTATTTATACACTCCAAAGATATACCACCTCCCAAGAGCACTAGAGCAAGTGAGGGGTCATTTGTATGTTTTTTCATCCAGTCCCTGTTAATATGGGAGAACATTGTGTCTATGCTTAAGGCACAACTCTCCTAAACACGAGAGTGAAGTATACAACTTTAGAACACTTTCCCACCAGGAGACTCGAACCCTAGCCAGCACAGAAGCCTTCCAGCAACTGGCATAACAGGTACGCCTTAACCCGCTCCACCACCTGCTCAGACCCTTAAAAGAGATGGTAATTTCGGAGTATTTATACACTCCAAAGATATACCACCTCCCAAGAGCACTAGAGCAAGTGAGGGGTCATTTGTACGTTTTTTCATCCAGTCACTGTTAATATGGGAGAACACTGTGTCTATGCTTAAGGCACAACTCTCCTAAACATGAGAGTGAAGTATACAACTTTAGAACACTTTCCCACCAGGAGACTCGAACCCTAGCCAGCACAGAAGCCTTCCAGCAACTGGCATGAACAGGTACGCCTTAACCCGCTCCACCACCTGCTCAGACCCTTAAAAGAGATGGTAATTTCGGAGTATTTATACACTCCAAAGATATACCACCTCCCAAGAGCACTAGAGCAAGTGAGGGGTCATTTGTACGTTTTTTCATCCAGTCCCTGTTAATATGGGAGAACACTGTGTCTATGCTTAAGGCACAACTCTCCTAAACACGAGAGTGAAGTATACCACTTTAGAACACTTTCCCACCAGGAGACTCGAACCCTAGCCAGCACAGAAGCCTTCCAGCAACTGGCATAACAGGTACGCCTTAACCCGCTCCACCACCTGCTCAGACCCTTAAAAGAGATGGTAACTTCGGAGTATTTATACACTCCAAAGATATACCACCTCCCAAGAGCACTAGAGCAAGTGAGGGGTCATTTGTACGTTTTTTCATCCAGTCCCTGATTAATATGGGAGAACACTGTGTCTATGCTTAAGGCACAACTCTCCTAAACACGAGAGTGAAGTATACAACTTTAGAACACTTTCCCACCAGGAGACTCGAACCCTAGCCAGCACAGAAGCCTTCCAGCAACTGGCATAACAGGTACGCCTTAACCCGCTCCACCACCTGCTCAGACCCTTAAAAGAGATGGTAATTTCGGAGTATTTATACACTCCAAAGATATACCACCTCCCAAGAGCACTAGAGCAAGTGAGGGGTCATTTGAACGTTTTTTCATCCAGTCCCTGTTAATATGGGAGAACACTGTGTCTATGCTTAAGGCACAACTCTCCTAAACACGAGAGTGAAGTATACAACTTTAGAACACTTTCCCACCAGGAGACTCGAACCCTAGCCAGCACAGAAGCCTTCCAGCATCTGGCATAACAGGTACGCCTTAACCCGCTCCACCACCTGCTCAGATCCTTAAAAGAGTTGGTAATTTCGGAGTATTTATACACTCCAAAGATATACCACCTCCCAAGAGCACTAGAGCAAGTGAGGGGTCATTTGTACGTTTTTTCATCCAGTCCCTGTTAATATGGGAGAACACTGTGTCTATGCTTAAGGCACAACTCTCCTAAACACGAGAGTGAAGTTTACAACTTTAGAACACTTTCCCACCAGGAGACTCGAACCCTAGCCAGCACAGAAGCCTTCCAGCAACTGGCATAACAGGTACGCCTTAACCCGCTCCACCACCTGCTCAGACCCTTAAAAGAGATGGTAATTTCGTAGTATTTATACACTCCAAAGATATACCACCTCCCAAGAGCACTAGAGCAAGTGAGGGGTCATTTGTACGTTTTTTCATCCAGTCCCTGTTAATGTGGGAGAACACTGTGTCTATGCTTAAGGCACAACTCTCCTAAACACGAGAGTGAAGTATACAACTTTAGAACACTTTCCCACCAGGAGACTCGAACCCTAGCCAGCACAGAAGCCTTCCAGCAATTGGCATAACAGGTACGCATTAACCCGCTCCACCACCTGCTCAGACCCTTAAAAGAGATGGTAATTTCGGAGTATTTATACACTCCAAAGATATACCACCTCCCAAGAGCACTAGAGCAAGTGAGGGGTCATTTGTACGATTTTTCATCCAGTCCCTGTTAATATGGGAGAACACTGTGTCTATGCTTAAGGCACAACTCTCCTAAACACGAGAGTGAATTATACAACTTTAGAACACTTTCCCACCAGGAGACTCGAACCCTAGCCAGCACAGAAGCCTTCCATCAACTGGCATAACAGGTACGCCTTAACCCGCTCCACCACCTGCTCAGACCCTTAAAAGATATGGTAATTTCGGAGTATTTATACACTCCAAAGATATACCACCTCCCAAGAGCACTAGAGCAAGTGAGGGGTCATTTGTACGTTTTTTCATCCAGTCCCTGTTAATATGGGAGAACACTGTGTCTATGCATAAGGCACAACTCTCCTAAACACGAGAGTGAAGTATACAACTTTAGAACACTTTCCCACCAGGAGACTGGAACCCTAGCCAGCACAGAAGCCTTCCAGCAACTGGCATAACAGGTACGCCTTAACCCGCTCCACCACCTGCTCAGACCCTTAAAAGAGATGGTAATTTCGGAGTATTTATACACTCCAAAGATATACCACCTCCCAAGAGCACTAGAGCAAGTGAGGGGTCATTTGTACGTTTTTTCATCCAGTCACTGTTAATATGGGAGAACACTGTGTCTATGCTTAAGGCACAACTCTCCTAAACATGAGAGTGAAGTATACAAATTTAGAACACTTTCCCACCAGGAGACTCGAACCCTAGCCAGCACAGAAGCCTTCCAGCAACTGGCATAACAGGTACGCCTTAACCCGCTCCACCACCTGCTCAGACCCTTAAAAGAGATGGTAATTTCGGAGTATTTATACACTCCAAAGATATACCACCTCCCAAGAGCACTAGAGCAAGTGAGGGGTCATTTGTACGTTTTTTCATCCAGTCCCTGTTAATATGGGAGAACACTGTGTCTATGCTTAAGGCACAACTCTCCTAAACACGAGAGTGAAGTATACAACTTTAGAACACTTTCCCACCAGGAGACTCGAACCCTAGCCAGCACAGAAGCCTTCCAGCAACTGGCATAACAGGTACGCCTTAACCCGCTCCACCACCTGCGCAGACCCTTAAAAGAGATGGTAATTTCGGAGTATTTATACACTCCAAAGATATACCACCTCCCAAGAGCACTAGAGCAAGTGAGGGGTCATTTGTACGTTTTTTCATCCAGTCCCTGTTAATGTGGGAGAACACTGTGTCTATGCTAAAGGCACAACTCTCCTAAACACGAGAGTGAAGTATACAACTTTAGAACACTTTCCCACCAGGAGACTCGAACCCTAGCCAGCACAGAAGCCTTCCAGCAACTGGCATAACAGGTACGCCTTAACCCGCTCCACCACCTGCTCAGACCCTTAAAGGAGATGGTAATTTCGGAGTATTTATACACTCCAAAGATATACCACCTCCCAAGAGCACTAGAGCAAGTGAGGGGTCATTTGTACGTTTTTTCATCCAGTCCCTGTTAATATGGGAGAACACTGTGTCTATGCTTAAGGCACAACTCTCCTAAACACGAGAGGGAAGTATACAACTTTAGAACACTTTCCCACCAGGAGACTCGAACCCTAGCCAGCACAGAAGCCTTCCAGCAACTGGCATAACAGGTACGCCTTAACCCGCTCCACCACCTGCTCAGACCCTTAAAAGAGATGGTAATTTCGGAGTATTTATAAACTCCAAAGATATACCACCTCCCAAGAGCACTAGAGCAAGTGAGGGGTCATTTGTACGTTTTTTCATCCAGTCCCTGTTAATATGGGAGAACACTGTGTCTATGCTTAAGGCTCAACTCTCCTAAACACGAGAGTGAAGTATACAACTTTAGAACACTTTCCCACCAGGAGACTCGAACCCTAGCCAGCACAGAAGCCTTCCAGCAACTGGCATAACAGGTACGCCTTAACCCGCTCCACCACCTGCTCAGACCCTTAAAAGAGATGGTAATTTCGGAGTATTTATACACTCCAAAGATATACCACCTCCCAAGAGCACTAGAGCAAGTGAGGGGTCATTTGTAGGTTTTTTCATCCAGTCCCTGTTAATATGGGAGAACACTGTGTCTATGCTTAAGGCACAACTCTCCTAAACACGAGAGTGAAGTATACAACTTTAGAACACTTTCCCACCAGGAGACTCGAACCCTAGCCAGCACAGAAGCCTTCCAGCAACTGGCATAACAGGTACGCCTTAACCCGCTCCACTACCTGCTCAGACCCTTAAAAGAGATGGTAACTTCGGAGTATTTATACACTCCAAAGATATACCACTTCCCAAGAGCACTAGAGCAGGTGAGGGGTCATTTGTACGTTTTTTCATCCAGTCCCTTATAATATGGGAGAACACTGTGTCTATGCTTAAGGCACAACTCTCCTAAACACGACAGTGAACTATACAACTTTAGAACACTTTCCCACCAGGAGACTCGAACCCTAGCCAGCACAGAAGCCTTCCAGCAACTGGCATAACAGGTACGCCTTAACCCGCTCCACCACCTGCTCAGACCCTTAAAAGAGATGGTAATTTCGGAGTATTTATACACTCCAAAGATATACCACCTCCCAAGAGCACTAGAGCAAGTGAGGGGTCATTTGTACGTTTTTTCATCCAGTCCCTGTTAATGTGGGAGAACATTGTGTCTATGCTAAAGGCACAACTCTCCTAAACACGAGAGTGAAGTATACAACTTTAGAACACTTTCCCACCAGGAGACTCGAACCCTAGCCAGCACAGAAGCCTTCCAGCAACTGGCATAACAGGTACGCCTTAACCCGCTCCACCACCTGCTCAGACCCTTAAAAGAGATGGTAATTTCGGAGTATTTATACACTCCAAAGATATACCACCTCCCAAGAGCACTAGAGCAAGTGAGGGGTCATTTGTACGTTTTTTCATCCAGTCCCTGTTAATATGGGAGAACACTGTGTCTATGCTTAAGGCACAACTCTCCTAAACACGAGAGTGAAGTATACAACTTTAGAACACTTTCCCACCAGGAGACTCGAACCCTAGCCAGCACAGAAGCCTTCCAGCAACTGGCATAACAGGTACGCCTTAACCCGCTCCACCACCTGCTCAGACCCTTAAAAGAGATGGTAATTTCGGAGTATTTATACACTCCAAAGATATACCACCTCCCAAGAGCACTAGAGCAAGTGAGGGGTCATTTGTACGTTTTTTCATCCAGTCCCTGTTAATATGGGAGAAAACTGTGTCTATGCTTAAGGCACAACTCTCCTAAACACAAGAGTGAAGTATACAACTTTAGAACACTTTCCCACCAGGAGACTCGAACCCTAGCCAGCACAGAAGCCTTCCAGCAACTGGCATAACAGGTACGCCTTAACCCGCTCCACCACCTGCTCAGACCCTTAAAAGAGATGGTAACTTCGGAGTATTTATACACTCCAAAGATATACCACCTCCCAAGAGCACTAGAGCAGGTGAGGGGTCATTTGTACGTTTTTTCATCCAGTCCCTGATAATATGGGAGAACACTGTGTCTATGCTTAAGGCACAACTCTCCTAAACACGAGAGTGAAGTATACAACTTTAGAACACTTTCCCACCAGGAGACTCGAACCCTAGCCAGCACAGAAGCCTTCCAGCAACTGGCATAACATGTACGCCATAACCCGCTCCAACACCTGCTCAGACCCTTAAAAGAGATGGTAATTTCGGAGTATTTATACACTCCAAAGATATACCACCTCCCAAGAGCACTAGAGCAAGTGAGGGGTCATTTGTACGTTTTTTCATCCAGTCACTGTTAATATGGGAGAACACTGTGTCTATGCTTAAGGCACAACTCTCCTAAACATGAGAGTGAAGTATACAACTTTAGAACACTTTCCCACCAGGAGACTCGAACCCTAGCCAGCACAGAAGCCTTCCAGCAACTGGCATGACAGGTACGCCTTAACCCGCTCCACCACCTGCTCAGACCCTTAAAAGAGATGGTAATTTCGGAGTATTTATACACTCCAAAGATATACCACCTCCCAAGAGCACTAGAGCAAGTGAGGGGTCATTTGTACGTTTTTTCATCCAGTCCCTGTTAATATGGGAGAACACTGTGTCTATGCTTAAGGCACAACTCTCCTAAACACGAGAGTGAAGTATACAACTTTAGAACACTTTCCCACCAGGAGACTCGAACCCTAGCCAGCACAGAAGCCTTCCAGCAACTGGCATAACAGGTACGCCTTAACCCGCTCCACCACCTGCTCAGACCCTTAAAAGAGATGGTAATTTCGGAGTATTTATACACTCCAAAGATATACCACCTCCCAAGAGCACTAGAGCAAGTGAGGGGTCATTTGTACGTTTTTTCATCCAGTCCCTGTTAATATGGGAGAACACTGTGTCTATGCTTAAGGCACAACTCTCCTAAACACGAGAGTGAAGTATACAACTTTAGAACACTTTCCCACCAGGAGACTCGAACCCTAGCCAGCACAGAAGCCTTCCAGCAACTGGCATAACAGGTACGCCTTAACCCGCTCCACCACCTGCTCAGACCCTTAAAAGAGATGGTAATTTCGGAGTATTTATACACTCCAAAGATATACCACCTCCCAAGAGCACTAGAGCAAGTGAGGGGTCATTTGTACGTTTTTTCATCCAGTCCCTGTTAATATGGGAGAACACTGTGTCTATGCTTAAGGCACAACTCTCCTAAACACAAGAGTGAAGTATACAACTTTAGAACACTTTCCCACCAGGAGACTCGAACCCTAGCCAGCACAGAAGCCTTCCAGCAACTGGCATAACAGGTACGCCTTAACCCGCTCCACCACCTGCTCAGACCCTTAAAAGAGATGGTAACTTCGGAGTATTTATACACTCCAAAGATATACCACCTCCCAAGAGCACTAGAGCAGGTGAGGGGTCATTTGTACGTTTTTTCATCCAGTCCCTGATAATATGGGAGAACACTGTGTCTATGCTTAAGGCACAACTCTCCTAAACACGAGAGTGAAGTATACAACTTTAGAACACTTTCCCACCAGGAGACTCGAACCCTAGCCAGCACAGAAGCCTTCCAGCAACTGGCATAACATGTACGCCTTAACCCGCTCCAACACCTGCTCAGACCCTTAAAAGAGATGGTAATTTCGGAGTATTTATACACTCCAAAGATATACCACCTCCCAAGAGCACTAGAGCAAGTGAGGGGTCATTTGTACGTTTTTTCATCCAGTCCCTGTTAATATGGGAGAACACTGTGTCTATGCTTAAGGCACAACTCTCCTAAACACGAGAGTGAAGTATACAACTTTAGAACACTTTCCCACCAGGAGACTCGAACCCTAACCAGCACAGAAGCCTTCCAGCAACTGGCATAACAGGTACGCCTTAACCCGCTCCACCACCTGCTCAGATCCTTAAAAGAGATGGTAATTTCGGAGTATTTATACACTCCAAAGATATACCACCTCCCAAGAGCACTAGAGCAAGTGAGGGGTCATTTGTACGTTTTTTCATCCAGTCCCTGTTAATATGGGAGAACACAGTGTCTATGCTTAAGGCACAACTCTCCTAAACACGAGAGTGAAGTATACAACTTTAGAACACTTTCCCACCAGGAGACTCGAACCCTAGCCAGCACAGAAGCCTTCCAGCAACTGGCATAACAGGAACGCCTTAACCCGCTCCACCACCTGCTCAGACCCTTAAAAGAGATGGTAATTTCGGAGTATTTATACACTCCAAAGATATACCACCTCCCAAGAGCACTAGAGCAAGTGAGGGGTCATTTGTACGTTTTTTCATCCAGTCCCTGTTAATATGGGAGAACACTGTGTCTATGCTTAAGGCACAACTCTCCTAAACACGAGAGTGAAGTATACAACTTTAGAACACTTTCCCACCAGGAGACTCGAACCCTAGCCAGCACAGAAGCCTTCCAGCAACTGGCATAACAGGTACGCCTTAACCCGCTCCACCACCTGCTCAGACCCTTAAAAGAGATAGTAACTTCGGAGTATTTATACACTCCAAAGATATACCACCTCCCAAGAGCACTAGAGCAAGTGAGGGGTCATTTGTACGTTTTTTCATCCAGTCCCTGATAATATGGGAGAACACTGTGTCTATGCTTAAGGCACAACTCTCCTAAACACGAGAGTGAAGTATACAACTTTAGAACACTTTCCCACCAGGAGACTCGAACCCTAGCCAGCACAGAAGCCTTCCAGCAACTGGCATAACAGGTACGCCTTAACCCGCTACACCACCTGCTGAGACCCTTAAAAGAGATGGTAATTTCGGAGTATTTATACACTCCAAAGATATACCACCTCCCAAGAGCACTAGAGCAAGTGAGGGGTCATTTGTACGTTTTTTCATCCAGTCACTGTTATTATGGGAGAACACTGTGTCTATGCTTAAGGCACAACTCTCCTAAACACGAGAGTGAAGTATACAACTTTAGAACACTTTCCCACCAGGAGACTCGAACCCTAGCCAGCACAGAAGCCTTCCAGCAACTGGCATAACAGGTACGCCTTAACCCGCTCCACCACCTGCTCAGACCCTTAAAAGAGATGGTAATTTCGGAGTATTTATACACTCCAAAGATATACCACCTCCCAAGAGCACTAGAGCAAGTGAGGGGTCATTTGTACGTTTTTTCATCCAGTCCCTGTTAATATGGGAGAACACTGTGTCTATGCTTAAGGCACAACTCTCCTAAACACGAGAGTGAAGTATACAACTTTAGAACACTTTCCCACCAGGAGGCTACCTACCTTGAGGCTACCTTGAGGTGCTTCCGGGGCTTAGTGTCCCCGCGGCCCGGTCGTCGACCAGGCCTCCTGGTTGCTGGACTGATCAACCAGGCTGTTAGACGCGGCTGCTCGCAGCCTGACGTATGAGTCACAGCCTGGTTGATCAGGAATGGTTGATCAGGATCAGGAGACTCGAACCCTAGCCAGCACAGAAGCCTTCCAGCAACTGGCATAACAGGTACGCCTTAACCCGCTCCACCACCTGCTCAGACCCTTAAAAGAGATGGTAATTTCGGAGTATTTATACACTCCAAAGATATACCACCTCCCAAGAGCACTGGAGCAAGTGAGGGGTCATTTGTACGTTTTTTCATCCAGTCCCTGTTAATATGGGAGAACACTGTGTCTATGCTTAAGGCACAACTCTCCTAAACACGAGAGTGAAGTATACCACTTTAGAACACTTTCCCACCTGGAGACTCGAACCCTAGCCAGCACAGAAGCCTTCCAGCAACTGGCATAACAGGTACGCCTTAACCCGCTCCACCACCTGCTCAGATCCTTAAAAGAGATGGTAATTTCGGAGTATTTATACACTCCAAAGATATACCACCTCCCAAAGCACTAGAGCAAGTGAGGGGTCATTTGTACGTTTTTTCATCCAGTCCCTGTTAATATGGGAGAACACAGTGTCTATGCTTAAGGCACAACTCTCCTAAACACGAGAGTGAAGTATACAACTTTAGAACACTTTCCCACCAGGAGACTCGAACCCTAGCCAGCACAGAAGCCTTCCAGCAACTGGCATAACAGGTACGCCTTAACCCGCTCCACCACCTGCGCAGACCCTTAAAAGAGATGGTAATTTCGGAGTATTTATACACTCCAAAGATATACCACCTCCCAAGAGCACTAGAGCAAGTGAGGGGTCATTTGTACGTTTTTTCATCCAGTCCCTGTTAATGTGGGAGAACACTGTGTCTATGCTAAAGGCACAACTCTCCTAAACACGAGAGTGAAGTATACAACTTTAGAACACTTTCCCACCAGGAGACTCGAACCCTAGCCAGCACAGAAGCCTTCCAGCAACTGGCATAACAGGTACGCCTTAACCCGCTCCACCACCTGCTCAGACCCTTAAAAGAGATGGTAATTTCGGAGTATTTATACACTCCAAAGATATACCACCTCCCAAGAGCACTAGAGCAAGTGAGGGGTCATTTGTACGTTTTTTCATCCAGTCCCTGTTAATATGGGAGAACACTGTGTCTATGCTTAAGGCACAACTCTCCTAAACACGAGAGTGAAGTATACAACTTTAGAACACTTTCCCACCAGGAGACTCGAACCCTAGCCAGCACAGAAGCCTTCCAGCAACTGGCATAACAGGTACGCCTTAACCCGCTCCACCACCTGCTCAGACCCTTAAAAGAGATGGTAATTTCGGAGTATTTATACACTCCAAAGATATACCACCTCCCAAGAGCACTAGAGCAAGTGAGGGGTCATTTGTACGTTTTTTCATCCAGTCCCTGTTAATATGGGAGAACACTGTGTCTATGCTTAAGGCACAACTCTCCTAAACACGAGAGTGAAGTATACAACTTTAGAACACTTTCCCACCAGGAGACTCGAACCCTAACCAGCACAGAAGCCTTCCAGCAACTGGCATAACAGGTACGCCTTAACCCGCTCCACCACCTGCTCAGATCCTTAAAAGAGATGGTAATTTCGGAGTATTTATACACTCCAAAGATATACCACCTCCCAAAGCACTAGAGCAAGTGAGGGGTCATTTGTACGTTTTTTCATCCAGTCCCTGTTAATATGGGAGAACACAGTGTCTATGCTTAAGGCACAACTCTCCTAAACACGAGAGTGAAGTATACAACTTTAGAACACTTTCCCACCAGGAGACTCGAACCCTAGCCAGCACAGAAGCCTTCCAGCAACTGGCATAACAGGTACGCCTTAACCCGCTCCACCACCTGCTCAGACCCTTAAAAGAGATGGTAATTTCGGAGTATTTATACACTCCAAAGATATACCACCTCCCAAGAGCACTAGAGCAAGTGAGGGGTCATTTGTACGTTTTTTAATCCAGACCCTGTTAATATGGGAGAACACTGTGTCTATGCTTAAGGCACAACTCTCCTAAACACGAGAGTGAAGTATACAACTTTAGAACACTTTCCCACCAGGAGACTCGAACCCAAGCCAGCACAGAAGCCTTCCAGCAACTGGCATAACAGGTACGCCTTAACCCGCTCCACCACCTGCTCAGACCCTTAAAAGAGATGGTAATTTCGGAGTATTTATACACTCCAAAGATATACCACCTCCCAAGAGCACTAGAGCAAGTGAGGGGTCATTTGTACGTTTTTTCATCCAGTCCCTGTTAATATGGGAGAACACTGTGTCTATGCTTAAGGCACAACTCTCCTAAACACGAGAGTGAAGTATACAACTTTAGAACACTTTCCCACCAGGAGACTCGAACCCTAGCCAGCACAGAAGCCTTCCAGCAACTGGCATAACAGGTACGCCTTAACCCGCTCCACCACCTGCTCAGACCCTTAAAAGAGATAGTAACTTCGGAGTATTTATACACTCCAAAGATATACCACCTCCCAAGAGCACTAGAGCAAGTGAGGGGTCATTTGTACGTTTTTTCATCCAGTCCCTGATAATATGGGAGAACACTGTGTCTATGCTTAAGGCACAACTCTCCTAAACACGAGAGTGAAGTATACAACTTTAGAACACTTTCCCACCAGGAGACTCGAACCCTAGCCAGCACAGAAGCCTTCCAGCAACTGGCATAACAGGTACGCCTTAACCCGCTACACCACCTGCTGAGACCCTTAAAAGAGATGGTAATTTCGGAGTATTTATACACTCCAAAGATATACCACCTCCCAAGAGCACTAGAGCAAGTGAGGGGTCATTTGTACGTTTTTTTCATCCAGTCACTGTTAATATGGGAGAACACTGTGTCTATGCTTAAGGCACAACTCTCCTAAACACGAGAGTGAAGTATACAACTTTAGAACACTTTCCCACCAGGAGACACGAACCCTAGCCAGCACAGAAGCCTTCCAGCAACTGGCATAACAGGTACGCCTTAACCCGCTCCACCACCTGCTCAGACCCTTAAAAGAGATGGTAATTTCGGAGTATTTATACACTCCAAAGATATACCACCTCCCAGGAGCACTAGAGCAAGTGAGGGGTCATTTGTACGTTTTTTCATCCAGTCCCTGTTAATATGGGAGAACACTGTGTTTATGCTTAAGGCACAACTCTCCTAAACACGAGAGTGAAGTATACAACTTTAGAACACTTTCCCACAAGGAGACTCGAACCCTAGCCAGCACAGAAGCTTTCCAGCAACTGGCATAACAGGTACGCCTTAACCCGCTCCACCACCTGCTCAGACCCTTAAAAGAGATGGTAATTTCGGAATATTTATACACTCCAAAGATATACCACCTCCCAAGAGCACTAGAGCAAGTGAGGGGTCATTTGTACGTTTTTTCATCCAGTCCCTGTTAATATGGGAGAACACTGTGTCTATGCTTAAGGCACAACTCTCCTAAACACGAGAGCGAAGTATACAACTTTAGAACACTTTCCCACCAGGAGACTCGAACCCTAGCCAGCACAGAAGCCTTCCAGCAACTGGCATAACAGGTACGCCTTAACCCGCTCCACCACCTGCTCAGACCCTTAAAAGAGATGGTAATTTCGGAGTATTTATACACTCCAAAGATATACCACCTCCCAAGAGCACTAGAGCAAGTGAGGGGTCATTTGTACGTTTTTTCATCCAGTCCCTGTTAATATGGGAGAACACTGTGTCTATGCTTAAGGCACAACTCTCCTAAACACGAGAGTGAAGTATACAACTTTAGAACACTTTCCCACCAGGCGACTCGAACCCTAGCCAGCACAGAAGCCTTCCAGCAACTGGCATAACAGGTACACCTTAACCCACTCCACCACCTGCTCAGACCCTTAAAAGAGATGGTAATTTCGGAGTATTTATACACTCCAAAGATATACCACCTCCCAAGAGCACTAGAGCAAGTGAGGGGTCATTTGTACGTTTTTTCATCCAGTCCCTGTTAATATGAGAGAACACTGTGTCTATGCTTAAGGCACAACTCTCCTAAACACGAGAGTGAAGTATACAACTTTAGAACACTTTCCCACCAGGAGACACGAACCCTAGCCAGCACAGAAGCCTTCCAGCAACTGGCATAACAGGTACGCCTTAACCCGCTCCACCACCTGCTCAGACCCTTAAAAGAGATGGTAATTTCGGAGTATTTATACACTCCAAAGATATACCACCTCCCAAGAGCACTAGAGCAAGTGAGGGGTCATTTGTACGTTTTTTCATCCAGTCCCTGTTAATATGGGAGAACACTGTGTCTATGCTTAAGGCACAACTCTCCTAAACACGAGAGTGAAGTATACAACTTTAGAACACTTTCCCACCAGGAGACTCGAACCCTAGCTAGCACAGAAGCCTTCCAGCAACTGGCATAACAGGTACGCCTTAACCCGCTCCACCACCTGCTCAGACCCTTAAAAGAGATGGTAATTTCGGAGTATTTATACACTCCAAAGATATACCACCTCCCAAGAGCACTGGAGCAAGTGAGGGGTCATTTGTACGTTTTTTCATCCAGTCCCTGTTAATATGGGAGAACACTGTGTCTATGCTTAAGGCACAACTCTCCTAAACACGAGAGTGAAGTATACCACTTTAGAACACTTTCCCACCAGGAGACTCGAACCCTAGCCAGCACAGAAGCCTTCCAGCAACTGGCATAACAGGTACGCCTTAACCCGCTCCACCACCTGCTCAGATCCTTAAAAGAGATGGTAATTTCGGAGTATTTATACACTCCAAAGATATACCACCTCCCAAAGCACTAGAGCAAGTGAGGGGTCATTTGTACGTTTTTTCATCCAGTCCCTGTTAATATGGGAGAACACAGTGTCTATGCTTAAGGCACAACTCTCCTAAACACGAGAGTGAAGTATACAACTTTAGAACACTTTCCCACTAGGAGACTCGAACCCTAGCCAGCACAGAAGCCTTCCAGCAACTGGCATAACAGGTACGCCTTAACCCGCTCCACCACCTGCGCAGACCCTTAAAAGAGATGGTAATTTCGGAGTATTTATACACTCCAAAGATATACCACCTCCCAAGAGCACTAGAGCAAGTGAGGGGTCATTTGTACGTTTTTTCATCCAGTCACTGTTAATATGGGAGAACACTGTGTCTATGCTTAAGGCACAACTCTCCTAAACACGAGAGTGAAGTATACAACTTTAGAACACTTTCCCACCAGGAGACTCGAACCCTAGCCAGCACAGAAGCCTTCCAGCAACTGGCATAACAGGTACGCCTTAACCCGCTCCACCACCTGCTCAGACCCTTAAAAGAGATGGTAATTTCGGAGTATTTATACACTCCAAAGATATACCACCTCCCAAGAGCACTGGAGCAAGTGAGGGGTCATTTGTACGTTTTTTCATCCAGTCCCTGTTAATATGGGAGAACACTGTGTCTATGCTTAAGGCACAACTCTCCTAAACACGAGAGTGAAGTATACAACTTTAGAACACTTTCCCACCAGGAGGCTACCTACCTTGAGGCTACCTTGAGGTGCTTCCGGGGCTTAGTGTCCCCGCGGCCCGGTCGTCGACCAGGCCTCCTGGTTGCTGGACTGATCAACCAGGCTGTTAGACGCGGCTGCTCGCAGCCTGACGTATGAGTCACAGCCTGGTTGATCAGGAATGGTTGATCAGGATCAGGAGACTCGAACCCTAGCCAGCACAGAAGCCTTCCAGCAACTGGCATAACAGGTACGCCTTAACCCGCTCCACCACCTGCTCAGACCCTTAAAAGAGATGGTAACTTCGGAGTATTTATACACTCCAAAGATATACCACCTCCCAAGAGCACTAGAGCAAGTGAGGGGTCATTTGTACGTTTTTTCATCCAGTCCCTGATAATATGGGAGAACACTGCGTCTATGCTTAAGGCACAACTCTCCTAAACACGAGAGTGAAGTATACAACTTTACAACACTTTCCCACCAGGAGACTCGAACCCTAGCCAGCACAGAAGCCTTCCAGCAACTGGCATAACAGGTACGCCTTAACCCGCTCCACCACCTGCTCAGACCCTTAAAAGAGATGGTAATTTCGGAGTATTTATACACTCCAAAGATATACCACCTCCCAAGAGCACTAGAGCAAGTGAGGGGTCATTTGTCCGTTTTTTCATCCAGTCACTGTTAATATGGGAGAACACTGTGTCTATGCTTAAGGCACAACTCTCCTAAACACGAGAGTGAAGTATACAACTTTAGAACACTTTCCCACCAGGAGACTCGAACCCTAGCCAGCACAGAAGCCTTCCAGCAACTGGCATGACAGGTACGCCTTAACCCGCTCCACCACCTGCTCAGACCCTTAAAAGAGATGGTAATTTTGGAGTATTTATACACTCCAAAGATATACCACCTCCCAAGAGCACTAGAGCAAGTGAGGGGTCATTTGTACGTTTTTTCATCCAGTCCCTGTTAATGTGGGAGAACACTGTGTCTATGCTTAAGGCACAACTCTCCTAAACACGAGAGTGAAGTATACAACTTTAGAACACTTTCCCACCAGGAGACTCGAACCCTAGCCAGCACAGAAGCCTTCCAGCAACTGGCATAACAGGTACGCCTTAACCCGCTCCACCACCTGCTCAGACCCTTAAAGGAGATGGTAATTTCGGAGTATTTATACACTCCAAAGATATACCACCTCCCAAGAGCTCTAGAGCAAGTGAGGGGTCATTTGTACGTTTTTTCATCCAGTCACTGTTAATATGGGAGAACACTGTGTCTATGCTTAAGGCACAACTCTCCTAAACACGAGAGTGAAGTATACAACTTTAGAACACTTTCCCACCAGGAGACTCGAACCCTAGCCAGCACAGAAGCCTTCCAGCAACTGGCATAACAGGTACGCCTTAACCCGCTCCACCACCTACTCAGACCCTTAAAAGAGATGGTAATTTCGGAGTATTTATACACTCCAAAGATATACCACCTCCCAAGAGCACTAGAGCAAGTGAGGGGTCATTTGTACGTTTTTTTCATCCAGTCCCTGTTAATATGGGAGAACACTGTGTCTATGCTTAAGGCACAACTCTAATAAACACGAGAGTGAAGTATACAACTTTAGAACACTTTCCCACCAGGAGACTCGAACCCTAGCCAGCACAGAAGCCTTCCAGCAACTGGCATAACAGGTACGCCTTAACCCGCTCCACCACCTGCTCAGACCCTTAAAAGAGATGGTAATTTCGGAGTATTTATACACTCCAAAGATATACCACCTCCCAAGAGCACTAGAGCAAGTGAGGGGTCATTTGTACCTTTTTTCATCCAGTCCCTGTTAATATGGGAGAACACTGTGTCTATGCTTAAGGCACAACTCTCCTAAACACGAGAGTGAAGTATACAACTTTAGAACACTTTCCCACCAGGAGACTCGAACCCTAGCCAGCACAGAAGCCTTCCAGCAACTGGCATAACAGGTATGCCTTAACCCGCTCCACCACCTGCTCAGACCCTTAAAAGAGATGGTAATTTCGGAGTATTTATACACTCCAAAGATATACAACCTCCCAAGAGCACTAGAGCAAGTGAGGGGACATTTGTACGTTTTTTCATCCAGTCCCTGTTAATATGAGAGAACACTGTGTCTATGCTTAAGGCACAACTCTCCTAAACACGAGAGTGAAGTATACAACTTTAGAACACTTTCCCACCAGGAGACACGAACCCTAGCCAGCACAGAAGCCTTCCAGCAACTGGCATAACAGGTACGCCTTAACCCGCTCCACCACCTGCTCAGACCCTTAAAAGAGATGGTAATTTCGGACTATTTATACACTCCAAAGATATACCACCTCCCAAGAGCACTAGAGCAAGTGAGGGGTCATTTGTACGTTTTTTCATCCAGTCACTGTTAATATGGGGGAACACTGTGTCTATGCTTAAGGCACAACTCTCCTAAACACGAGAGTGAAGTATACAACTTTAGAACACTTTCCCACCAGGAGACTCGAACCCTAGCCAGCACAGAAGCCTTCCAGCAACTGGCATAACAGGTACGCCTTAACCCGCTCCACCACCTGCTCAGACCCTTAAAAGAGATGGTAATTTTGGAGTATTTATACACTCCAAAGATATACCACCTCCCAAGAGCACTAGAGCAAGTGAGGGGTCATTTGTACGTTTTTTCATCCAGTCCCTGTTAATGTGGGAGAACACTGTTTCTATGCTTAAGGCACAACTCTCCTAAACACGAGAGTGAAGTATACAACTTTAGAACACTTTCCCACCAGGAGACTCGAACCCTAGCCAGCACAGAAGCCTTCCAGCAACTGGCATAACAGGTACGCCTTAACCCGCTCCACCACCTGCTCAGACCCTTAAAGGAGATGGTAATTTCGGAGTATTTATACACTCCAAAGATATACCACCTCCCAAGAGCACTAGAGCAAGTGAGGGGTCATTTGTACGTTTTTTCATCCAGTCACTGTTAATATGGGAGAACACTGTGTCTATGCTTAAGGCACAACTCTCCTAAACACGAGAGTGAAGTATACAACTTTAGAACACTTTCCCACCAGGAGACTCGAACCCTAGCCAGCACAGAAGCCTTCCAGCAACTGGCATAACAGGTACGCCTTAACCCGCTCCACCACCTACTCAGACCCTTAAAAGAGATGGTAATTTCGGAGTATTTATACACTCCAAAGATATACCACCTCCCAAGAGCACTAGAGCAAGTGAGGGGTCATTTGTACGTTTTTTCATCCAGTCACTGTTAATATGGGAGAACACTGTGTCTATGCTTAAGGCACAACTCTCCTAAACACGAGAGTGAAGTATACAACTTTAGAACACTTTCCCACCAGGAGACTCGAACCCTAGCCAGCACAGAAGCCTTCCAGCAACTGGCATAACAGGTACGCCTTAACCCGCTCCACCACCTGCTCAGACCCTTAAAAGAGATGGTAATTTCGGAGTATTTATACACTCCAAAGATATACCACCTCCCAAGAGCACTGGAGCAAGTGAGGGGTCATTTGTACGTTTTTTCATCCAGTCCCTGTTAATATGGGAGAACACTGTGTCTATGCTTAAGGCACAACTCTCCTAAACACGAGAGTGAAGTATACAACTTTAGAACACTTTCCCACCAGGAGGCTACCTACCTTGAGGCTACCTTGAGGTGCTTCCGGGGCTTAGTGTCCCCGCGGCCCGGTCGTCGACCAGGCCTCCTGGTTGCTGGACTGATCAACCAGGCTGTTAGACGCGGCTGCTCGCAGCCTGACGTATGAGTCACAGCCTGGTTGATCAGGAATGGTTGATCAGGATCAGGAGACTCGAACCCTAGCCAGCACAGAAGCCTTCCAGCAACTGGCATAACAGGTACGCCTTAACCCGCTCCACCACCTGCTCAGACCCTTAAAAGAGATGGTAACTTCGGAGTATTTATACACTCCAAAGATATACCACCTCCCAAGAGCACTAGAGCAAGTGAGGGGTCATTTGTACGTTTTTTCATCCAGTCCCTGATAATATGGGAGAACACTGCGTCTATGCTTAAGGCACAACTCTCCTAAACACGAGAGTGAAGTATACAACTTTACAACACTTTCCCACCAGGAGACTCGAACCCTAGCCAGCACAGAAGCCTTCCAGCAACTGGCATAACAGGTACGCCTTAACCCGCTCCACCACCTGCTCAGACCCTTAAAAGAGATGGTAATTTCGGAGTATTTATACACTCCAAAGATATACCACCTCCCAAGAGCACTAGAGCAAGTGAGGGGTCATTTGTACCTTTTTTCATCCAGTCCCTGTTAATATGGGAGAACACTGTGTCTATGCTTAAGGCACAACTCTCCTAAACACGAGAGTGAAGTATACAACTTTAGAACACTTTCCCACCAGGAGACTCGAACCCTAGCCAGCACAGAAGCCTTCCAGCAACTGGCATAACAGGTATGCCTTAACCCGCTCCACCACCTGCTCAGACCCTTAAAAGAGATGGTAATTTCGGAGTATTTATACACTCCAAAGATATACAACCTCCCAAGAGCACTAGAGCAAGTGAGGGGACATTTGTACGTTTTTTCATCCAGTCCCTGTTAATATGAGAGAACACTGTGTCTATGCTTAAGGCACAACTCTCCTAAACACGAGAGTGAAGTATACAACTTTAGAACACTTTCCCACCAGGAGACACGAACCCTAGCCAGCACAGAAGCCTTCCAGCAACTGGCATAACAGGTACGCCTTAACCCGCTCCACCACCTGCTCAGACCCTTAAAAGAGATGGTAATTTCGGACTATTTATACACTCCAAAGATATACCACCTCCCAAGAGCACTAGAGCAAGTGAGGGGTCATTTGTACGTTTTTTCATCCAGTCACTGTTAATATGGGGGAACACTGTGTCTATGCTTAAGGCACAACTCTCCTAAACACGAGAGTGAAGTATACAACTTTAGAACACTTTCCCACCAGGAGACTCGAACCCTAGCCAGCACAGAAGCCTTCCAGCAACTGGCATAACAGGTACGCCTTAACCCGCTCCACCACCTGCTCAGACCCTTAAAAGAGATGGTAATTTTGGAGTATTTATACACTCCAAAGATATACCACCTCCCAAGAGCACTAGAGCAAGTGAGGGGTCATTTGTACGTTTTTTCATCCAGTCCCTGTTAATGTGGGAGAACACTGTTTCTATGCTTAAGGCACAACTCTCCTAAACACGAGAGTGAAGTATACAACTTTAGAACACTTTCCCACCAGGAGACTCGAACCCTAGCCAGCACAGAAGCCTTCCAGCAACTGGCATAACAGGTACGCCTTAACCCGCTCCACCACCTGCTCAGACCCTTAAAGGAGATGGTAATTTCGGAGTATTTATACACTCCAAAGATATACCACCTCCCAAGAGCACTAGAGCAAGTGAGGGGTCATTTGTCCGTTTTTTCATCCAGTCACTGTTAATATGGGAGAACACTGTGTCTATGCTTAAGGCACAACTCTCCTAAACACGAGAGTGAAGTATACAACTTTAGAACACTTTCCCACCAGGAGACTCGAACCCTAGCCAGCACAGAAGCCTTCCAGCAACTGGCATGACAGGTACGCCTTAACCCGCTCCACCACCTGCTCAGACCCTTAAAAGAGATGGTAATTTTGGAGTATTTATACACTCCAAAGATATACCACCTCCCAAGAGCACTAGAGCAAGTGAGGGGTCATTTGTACGTTTTTTCATCCAGTCCCTGTTAATGTGGGAGAACACTGTGTCTATGCTTAAGGCACAACTCTCCTAAACACGAGAGTGAAGTATACAACTTTAGAACACTTTCCCACCAGGAGACTCGAACCCTAGCCAGCACAGAAGCCTTCCAGCAACTGGCATAACAGGTACGCCTTAACCCGCTCCACCACCTGCTCAGACCCTTAAAGGAGATGGTAATTTCGGAGTATTTATACACTCCAAAGATATACCACCTCCCAAGAGCTCTAGAGCAAGTGAGGGGTCATTTGTACGTTTTTTCATCCAGTCACTGTTAATATGGGAGAACACTGTGTCTATGCTTAAGGCACAACTCTCCTAAACACGAGAGTGAAGTATACAACTTTAGAACACTTTCCCACCAGGAGACTCGAACCCTAGCCAGCACAGAAGCCTTCCAGCAACTGGCATAACAGGTACGCCTTAACCCGCTCCACCACCTACTCAGACCCTTAAAAGAGATGGTAATTTCGGAGTATTTATACACTCCAAAGATATACCACCTCCCAAGAGCACTAGAGCAAGTGAGGGGTCATTTGTACGTTTTTTTCATCCAGTCCCTGTTAATATGGGAGAACACTGTGTCTATGCTTAAGGCACAACTCTAATAAACACGAGAGTGAAGTATACAACTTTAGAACACTTTCCCACCAGGAGACTCGAACCCTAGCCAGCACAGAAGCCTTCCAGCAACTGGCATAACAGGTACGCCTTAACCCGCTCCACCACCTGCTCAGACCCTTAAAAGAGATGGTAATTTCGGAGTATTTATACACTCCAAAGATATACCACCTCCCAAGAGCACTAGAGCAAGTGAGGGGTCATTTGTACCTTTTTTCATCCAGTCCCTGTTAATATGGGAGAACACTGTGTCTATGCTTAAGGCACAACTCTCCTAAACACGAGAGTGAAGTATACAACTTTAGAACACTTTCCCACCAGGAGACTCGAACCCTAGCCAGCACAGAAGCCTTCCAGCAACTGGCATAACAGGTATGCCTTAACCCGCTCCACCACCTGCTCAGACCCTTAAAAGAGATGGTAATTTCGGAGTATTTATACACTCCAAAGATATACAACCTCCCAAGAGCACTAGAGCAAGTGAGGGGTACATTTGTACGTTTTTTCATCCAGTCCCTGTTAATATGAGAGAACACTGTGTCTATGCTTAAGGCACAACTCTCCTAAACACGAGAGTGAAGTATACAACTTTAGAACACTTTCCCACCAGGAGACTACGAACCCTAGCCAGCACAGAAGCCTTCCAGCAACTGGCATAACAGGTACGCCTTAACCCGCTCCACCACCTGCTCAGACCCTTAAAAGAGATGGTAATTTCGGACTATTTATACACTCCAAAGATATACCACCTCCCAAGAGCACTAGAGCAAGTGAGGGGTCATTTGTACGTTTTTTCATCCAGTCACTGTTAATATGGGAGAACACTGTGTCTATGCTTAAGGCACAACTCTCCTAAACACGAGAGTGAAGTATACAACTTTAGAACACTTTCCCACCAGGAGACTCGAACCCTAGCCAGCACAGAAGCCTTCCAGCAACTGGCATAACAGGTACGCCTTAACCCGCTCCACCACCTGCTCAGACCCTTAAAAGAGATGGTAATTTTGGAGTATTTATACACTCCAAAGATATACCACCTCCCAAGAGCACTAGAGCAAGTGAGGGGTCATTTGTACGTTTTTTCATCCAGTCCCTGTTAATAGTGGGAGAACACTGTGTCTATGCTTAAGGCACAACTCTCCTAAACACGAGAGTGAAGTATACAACTTTAGAACACTTTCCCACCAGGAGACTCGAACCCTAGCCAGCACAGAAGCCTTCCAGCAACTGGCATAACAGGTACGCCTTAACCCGCTCCACCACCTGCTCAGACCCTTAAAGAGATGGTAATTTCGGAGTATTTATACACTCCAAAGATATACCACCTCCCAAGAGCACTAGAGCAAGTGAGGGGTCATTTGTACGTTTTTTCATCCAGTCCCTGTTAATATGGGAGAACACTGTGTCTATGCTTAAGGCACAACTCTCCTAAACACGAGAGTGAAGTATACAACTTTAGAACACTTTCCCACCAGGAGACTCGAACCCTAGCCAGCACAGAAGCCTTCCAGCAACTGGCATAACAGGTACGCCTTAACCCGCTCCACCACCTGCTCAGACCCTTAAAAGAGATGGTAATTTCGGAGTATTTATACACTCCAAAGATATACCACCTCCCAAGAGCACTAGAGCAAGTGAGGGGTCATTTGTACGTTTTTTCATCCAGTCCCTGTTAATATGGGAGAACACTGTGTCTATGCTTAAGGCACAACTCTCCTAAACACGAGAGTGAAGTATACAACATTTAGAACACTTTCCCACCAGGAGACTCGAACCCTAGCCAGCACAGAAGCCTTCCAGCAACTGGCATAACAGGTACGCCTTAACCCGCTCCACCACCTGCTCAGACCCTTAAAAGAGATGGTAATTTCGGAGTATTTATACACTCCAAAGATATACCACCTCCCAAGAGCACTAGAGCAAGTGAGGGGTCATTTGTACGTTTTTTCATCCAGTCCCTGTTAATATGGGAGAACACTGTGTCTATGCTTAAGGCACAACTCTCCTAAACACGAGAGTGAAGTATACAACTTTAGAACACTTTCCCACCAGGAGACTCGAACCCTAGCCAGCACAGAAGCCTTCCAGCAACTGGCATAACAGGTACGCCTTAACCCGCTCCACCACCTGCTCAGACCCTTAAAAGAGATGGTAATTTCGGAGTATTTATACACTCCAAAGATATACCACCTCCCAAGAGCACTAGAGCAAGTGAGGGGTCATTTGTACGTTTTTTCATCCAGTCCCTGTTAATATGAGAGAACACTGTGTCTATGCTTAAGGCACAACTCTCCTAAACACGAGAGTGAAGTATACAACTTTAGAACACTTTCCCACCAGGAGACTCGAACCCTAGCCAGCACAGAAGCCTTCCAGCAACTGGCATAACAGGTACGCCTTAACCCGCTCCACCACCTGCTCAGACCCTTAAAAGAGATGGTAATTTCGGAGTATTTATACACTCCAAAGATATACCACCTCCCAAGAGCACTAGAGCAAGTGAGGGGTCATTTGTACGTTTTTTCATCCAGTCCCTGTTAATATGGGAGAACACTGTGTCTATGCTTAAGGCACAACTCTCCTAAACACGAGAGTGAAGTATACAACTTTAGAACACTTTCCCACCAGGAGACTCGAACCCTAGCCAGCACAGAAGCCTTCCAGCAACTGGCATAACAGGTACGCCTTAACCCGCTCCACCACCTGCTCAGACCCTTAAAAGAGATGGTAATTTCGGAGTATTTATACACTCCAAAGATATACCACCTCCCAAGAGCACTAGAGCAAGTGAGGGGTCATTTGTACGTTTTTTCATCCAGTCCCTGTTAATATGGGAGAACACTGTGTCTATGCTTAAGGCACAACTCTCCTAAACACGAGAGTGAAGTATACAACTTTAGAACACTTTCCCACCAGGAGACTCGAACCCTAGCCAGCACAGAAGCCTTCCAGCAACTGGCATAACAGGTACGCCTTAACCCGCTCCACCACCTGCTCAGACCCTTAAAAGAGATGGTAATTTCGGAGTATTTATACACTCCAAAGATATACCACCTCCCAAGAGCACTAGAGCAAGTGAGGGGTCATTTGTACGTTTTTTCATCCAGTCCCTGTTAATATGGGAGAACACTGTGTCTATGCTTAAGGCACAACTCTCCTAAACACGAGAGTGAAGTATACAACTTTAGAACACTTTCCCACCAGGAGACTCGAACCCTAGCCAGCACAGAAGCCTTCCAGCAACTGGCATAACAGGTACGCCTTAACCCGCTCCACCACCTGCTCAGACCCTTAAAAGAGATGGTAATTTCGGAGTATTTATACACTCCAAAGATATACCACCTCCCAAGAGCACTAGAGCAAGTGAGGGGTCATTTGTACGTTTTTTCATCCAGTCCCTGTTAATATGGGAGAACACTGTGTCTATGCTTAAGGCACAACTCTCCTAAACACGAGAGTGAAGTATACAACTTTAGAACACTTTCCCACCAGGAGACTCGAACCCTAGCCAGCACAGAAGCCTTCCAGCAACTGGCATAACAGGTACGCCTTAACCCGCTCCACCACCTGCTCAGACCCTTAAAAGAGATGGTAATTTCGGAGTATTTATACACTCCAAAGATATACCACCTCCCAAGAGCACTAGAGCAAGTGAGGGGTCATTTGTACGTTTTTTCATCCAGTCCCTGTTAATATGGGAGAACACTGTGTCTATGCTTAAGGCACAACTCTCCTAAACACGAGAGTGAAGTATACAACTTTAGAACACTTTCCCACCAGGAGACTCGAACCCTAGCCAGCACAGAAGCCTTCCAGCAACTGGCATAACAGGTACGCCTTAACCCGCTCCACCACCTGCTCAGACCCTTAAAAGAGATGGTAATTTCGGAGTATTTATACACTCCAAAGATATACCACCTCCCAAGAGCACTAGAGCAAGTGAGGGGTCATTTGTACGTTTTTTCATCCAGTCCCTGTTAATATGGGAGAACACTGTGTCTATGCTTAAGGCACAACTCTCCTAAACACGAGAGTGAAGTATACAACTTTAGAACACTTTCCCACCAGGAGACTCGAACCCTAGCCAGCACAGAAGCCTTCCAGCAACTGGCATAACAGGTACGCCTTAACCCGCTCCACCACCTGCTCAGACCCTTAAAAGAGATGGTAATTTCGGAGTATTTATACACTCCAAAGATATACCACCTCCCAAGAGCACTAGAGCAAGTGAGGGGTCATTTGTACGTTTTTTCATCCAGTCCCTGTTAATATGGAAGAACACTGTGTCTATGCTTAAGGCACAACTCTCCTAAACACGAGAGTGAAGTATACAACTTTAGAACACTTTCCCACCAGGAGACTCGAACCCTAGCCAGCACAGAAGCCTTCCAGCAACTGGCATAACAGGTACGCCTTAACCCGCTCCACCACCTGCTCAGACCCTTAAAAGAGATGGTAATTTCGGAGTATTTATACACTCCAAAGATATACCACCTCCCAAGAGCACTAGAGCAAGTGAGGGGTCATTTGTACGTTTTTTCATCCAGTCCCTGTTAATATGGGAGAACACTGTGTCTATGCTTAAGGCACAACTCTCCTAAACACGAGAGTGAAGTATACAACTTTAGAACACTTTCCCACCAGGAGACTCGAACCCTAGCCAGCACAGAAGCCTTCCAGCAACTGGCATAACAGGTACGCCTTAACCCGCTCCACCACCTGCTCAGACCCTTAAAAGAGATGGTAATTTCGGAGTATTTATACACTCCAAAGATATACCACCTCCCAAGAGCACTAGAGCAAGTGAGGGGTCATTTGTACGTTTTTTCATCCAGTCCCTGTTAATATGGGAGAACACTGTGTCTATGCTTAAGGCACAACTCTCCTAAACACGAGAGTGAAGTATACAACTTTAGAACACTTTCCCACCAGGAGACTCGAACCCTAGCCAGCACAGAAGCCTTCCAGCAACTGGCATAACAGGTACGCCTTAACCCGCTCCACCACCTGCTCAGACCCTTAAAAGAGATGGTAATTTCGGAGTATTTATACACTCCAAAGATATACCACCTCCCAAGAGCACTAGAGCAAGTGAGGGGTCATTTGTACGTTTTTTCATCCAGTCCCTGTTAATATGGGAGAACACTGTGTCTATGCTTAAGGCACAACTCTCCTAAACACGAGAGTGAAGTATACAACTTTAGAACACTTTCCCACCAGGAGACTCGAACCCTAGCCAGCACAGAAGCCTTCCAGCAACTGGCATAACAGGTACGCCTTAACCCGCTCCACCACCTGCTCAGACCCTTAAAAGAGATGGTAATTTCGGAGTATTTATACACTCCAAAGATATACCACCTCCCAAGAGCACTAGAGCAAGTGAGGGGTCATTTGTACGTTTTTTCATCCAGTCCCTGTTAATATGGGAGAACACTGTGTCTATGCTTAAGGCACAACTCTCCTAAACACGAGAGTGAAGTATACAACTTTAGAACACTTTCCCACCAGGAGACTCGAACCCTAGCCAGCACAGAAGCCTTCCAGCAACTGGCATAACAGGTACGCCTTAACCCGCTCCACCACCTGCTCAGACCCTTAAAAGAGATGGTAATTTCGGAGTATTTATACACTCCAAAGATATACCACCTCCCAAGAGCACTAGAGCAAGTGAGGGGTCATTTGTACGTTTTTTCATCCAGTCCCTGTTAATATGGGAGAACACTGTGTCTATGCTTAAGGCACAACTCTCCTAAACACGAGAGTGAAGTATACAACTTTAGAACACTTTCCCACCAGGAGACTCGAACCCTAGCCAGCACAGAAGCCTTCCAGCAACTGGCATAACAGGTACGCCTTAACCCGCTCCACCACCTGCTCAGACCCTTAAAAGAGATGGTAATTTCGGAGTATTTATACACTCCAAAGATATACCACCTCCCAAGAGCACTAGAGCAAGTGAGGGGTCATTTGTACGTTTTTTCATCCAGTCCCTGTTAATATGAGAGAACACTGTGTCTATGCTTAAGGCACAACTCTCCTAAACACGAGAGTGAAGTATACAACTTTAGAACACTTTCCCACCAGGAGACTCGAACCCTAGCCAGCACAGAAGCCTTCCAGCAACTGGCATAACAGGTACGCCTTAACCCGCTCCACCACCTGCTCAGACCCTTAAAAGAGATGGTAATTTCGGAGTATTTATACACTCCAAAGATATACCACCTCCCAAGAGCACTAGAGCAAGTGAGGGGTCATTTGTACGTTTTTTCATCCAGTCCCTGTTAATATGGGAGAACACTGTGTCTATGCTTAAGGCACAACTCTCCTAAACACGAGAGTGAAGTATACAACTTTAGAACACTTTCCCACCAGGAGACTCGAACCCTAGCCAGCACAGAAGCCTTCCAGCAACTGGCATAACAGGTACGCCTTAACCCGCTCCACCACCTGCTCAGACCCTTAAAAGAGATGGTAATTTCGGAGTATTTATACACTCCAAAGATATACCACCTCCCAAGAGCACTAGAGCAAGTGAGGGGCACATTTGTACGTTTTTTCATCCAGTCCCTGTTAATATGGGAGAACACTGTGTCTATGCTTAAGGCACAACTCTCCTAAACACGAGAGTGAAGTATACAACTTTAGAACACTTTCCCACCAGGAGACTCGAACCCTAGCCAGCACAGAAGCCTTCCAGCAACTGGCATAACAGGTACGCCTTAACCCGCTCCACCACCTGCTCAGACCCTTAAAAGAGATGGTAATTTCGGAGTATTTATACACTCCAAAGATATACCACCTCCCAAGAGCACTAGAGCAAGTGAGGGGTCATTTGTACGTTTTTTCATCCAGTCCCTGTTAATATGGGAGAACACTGTGTCTATGCTTAAGGCACAACTCTCCTAAACACGAGAGTGAAGTATACAACTTTAGAACACTTTCCCACCAGGAGACTCGAACCCTAGCCAGCACAGAAGCCTTCCAGCAACTGGCATAACAGGTACAGCCTTAACCCACTCCACCACCTGCTCAGACCCTTAAAAGAGATGGTAATTTCGGAGTATTTATACACTCCAAAGATATACCACCTCCCAAGAGCACTAGAGCAAGTGAGGGGTCATTTGTACGTTTTTTCATCCAGTCCCTGTTAATATGAGAGAACACTGTGTCTATGCTTAAGGCACAACTCTCCTAAACACGAGAGTGAAGTATACAACTTTAGAACACTTTCCCACCAGGAGACTACGAACCCTAGCCAGCACAGAAGCCTTCCAGCAACTGGCATAACAGGTACGCCTTAACCCGCTCCACCACCTGCTCAGACCCTTAAAAGAGATGGTAATTTCGGAGTATTTATACACTCCAAAGATATACCACCTCCCAAGAGCACTAGAGCAAGTGAGGGGTCATTTGTACGTTTTTTCATCCAGTCCCTGTTAATATGGGAGAACACTGTGTCTATGCTTAAGGCACAACTCTCCTAAACACGAGAGTGAAGTATACAACTTTAGAACACTTTCCCACCAGGAGACTCGAACCCTAGCTAGCACAGAAGCCTTCCAGCAACTGGCATAACAGGTACGCCTTAACCCGCTCCACCACCTGCTCAGACCCTTAAAAGAGATGGTAATTTCGGAGTATTTATACACTCCAAATATATACCACCTCCCAAGAGCACTAGGAGCAAGTGAGGGGTCATTTGTACGTTTTTTCATCCAGTCCCTGTTAATATGGGAGAACACTGTGTCTATGCTTAAGGCACAACTCTCCTAAACACGAGAGTGAAGTATACCACTTTAGAACACTTTCCCACCAGGAGACTCGAACCCTAGCCAGCACAGAAACCTTCCAGCAACTGGCATAACAGGTACGCCTTAACCCGCTCCACCACCTGCTCAGATCCTTAAAAGAGATGGTAATTTCGGAGTATTTATACACTCCAAAGATATACCACCTCCCAAAGCACTAGAGCAAGTGAGGGGTCATTTGTACGTTTTTTCATCCAGTCCCTGTTAATATGGGAGAACACAGTGTCTATGCTTAAGGCACAACTCTCCTAAACACGAGAGTGAAGTATACAACCTTAGAACACTTTCCCACTAGGAGACTCGAACCCTAGCCAGCACAGAAGCCTTCCAGCAACTGGCATAACAGGTACGCCTTAACCCGCTCCACCACCTGCGCAGACCCTTAAAAGAGATGGTAATTTCGGAGTATTTATACACTCCAAAGATATACCACCTCCCAAGAGCACTAGAGCAAGTGAGGGGTCATTTGTACGTTTTTTCATCCAGTCCCTGTTAATGTGGGAGAACACTGTGTCTATGCTTAAGGCACAACTCTCCTAAACACGAGAGTGAAGTATACAACTTTAGAACACTTTCCCACCAGGAGACTCGAACCCTAGCCAGCACAGAAGCCTTCCAGCAACTGGCATAACAGGTACGCCTTAACCCGCTCCACCACCTGCTCAGACCCTTAAAAGAGATGGTAATTTCGGAGTATTTATACACTCCAAAGATATACCACCTCCCAAGAGCACTAGAGCAAGTGAGGGGTCATTTGTACGTTTTTTCATCCAGTCCCTGTTAATATGGGAGAACACTGTGTCTATGCTTAAGGCACAACTCTCCTAAACACGAGAGTGAAGTATACAACTTTAGAACACTTTCCCACCAGGAGACTCGAACCCTAGCCAGCACAGAAGCCTTCCAGCAACTGGCATAACAGGTACGCCTTAACCCGCTCCACCACCTGCTCAGACCCTTAAAAGAGATGGTAATTTCGGAGTATTTATACACTCCAAAGATATACCACCTCCCAAGAGCACTAGAGCAAGTGAGGGGTCATTTGTACGTTTTTTCATCCAGTCCCTGTTAATATGGGAGAACACTGTGTCTATGCTTAAGGCACAACTCTCCTAAACACGAGAGTGAAGTATACAACTTTAGAACACTTTCCCACCAGGAGACTCGAACCCTAACCAGCACAGAAGCCTTCCAGCAACTGGCATAACAGGTACGCCTTAACCCGCTCCACCACCTGCTCAGATCCTTAAAAGAGATGGTAATTTCGGAGTATTTATACACTCCAAAGATATACCACCTCCCAAGAGCACTAGAGCAAGTGAGGGGTCATTTGTACGTTTTTTCATCCAGTCCCTGTTAATATGGGAGAACACAGTGTCTATGCTTAAGGCACAACTCTCCTAAACACGAGAGTGAAGTATACAACTTTAGAACACTTTCCCACCAGGCGACTCGAACCCTAGCCAGCACAGAAGCCTTCCAGCAACTGGCATAACAGGTACACCTTAACCCACTCCACCACCTGCTCAGACCCTTAAAAGAGATGGTAATTTCGGAGTATTTATACACTCCAAAGATATACCACCTCCCAAGAGCACTAGAGCAAGTGAGGGGTCATTTGTACGTTTTTTCATCCAGTCCCTGTTAATATGAGAGAACACTGTGTCTATGCTTAAGGCACAACTCTCCTAAACACGAGAGTGAAGTATACAACTTTAGAACACTTTCCCACCAGGAGACACGAACCCTAGCCAGCACAGAAGCCTTCCAGCAACTGGCATAACAGGTACGCCTTAACCCGCTCCACCACCTGCTCAGACCCTTAAAAGAGATGGTAATTTCGGAGTATTTATACACTCCAAAGATATACCACCTCCCAAAGCACTAGAGCAAGTGAGGGGTCATTTGTACGTTTTTTCATCCAGTCCCTGTTAATATGGGAGAACACAGTGTCTATGCTTAAGGCACAACTCTCCTAAACACGAGAGTGAAGTATACAACTTTAGAACACTTTCCCACCACGAGACTCGAACCCTAGCCAGCACAGAAGCCTTCCAGCAACTGGCATAACAGGTACGCCTTAACCCGCTCCACCACCTGCTCAGACCCTTAAAAGAGATGGTAATTTCAGAGTATTTATATACTCCAAAGATATACCACCTCCCAAGAGCACTAGAGCAAGTGAGGGGTCATTTGTACGTTTTTTCATCCAGTCCCTGTTAATATGGGAGAACACTGTGTCTATGCTTAAGGCACAACTCTCCTAAACACGAGAGTGAAGTATACAACTTTAGAACACTTTCCCACCAGGCGACTCGAACCCTAGCCAGCACAGAAGCCTTCCAGCAACTGGCATAACAGGTACACCTTAACCCACTCCACCACCTGCTCAGACCCTTAAAAGAGATGGTAATTTCGGAGTATTTATACACTCCAAAGATATACCACCTCCCAAGAGCACTAGAGCAAGTGAGGGGTCATTTGTACGTTTTTTCATCCAGTCCCTGTTAATATGAGAGAACACTGTGTCTATGCTTAAGGCACAACTCTCCTAAACACGAGAGTGAAGTATACAACTTTAGAACACTTTCCCACCAGGAGACACGAACCCTAGCCAGCACAGAAGCCTTCCAGCAACTGGCATAACAGGTACGCCTTAACCCGCTCCACCACCTGCTCAGACCCTTAAAAGAGATGGTAATTTCGGAGTATTTATACACTCCAAAGATATACCACCTCCCAAGAGCACTAGAGCAAGTGAGGGGTCATTTGTACGTTTTTTCATCCAGTCCCTGTTAATATGGGAGAACACTGTGTCTATGCTTAAGGCACAACTCTCCTAAACACGAGAGTGAAGTATACAACTTTAGAACACTTTCCCACCAGGAGACTCGAACCCTAGCTAGCACAGAAGCCTTCCAGCAACTGGCATAACAGGTACGCCTTAACCCGCTCCACCACCTGCTCAGACCCTTAAAAGAGATGGTAATTTCGGAGTATTTATACACTCCAAAGATATACCACCTCCCAAGAGCACTGGAGCAAGTGAGGGGTCATTTGTACGTTTTTTCATCCAGTCCCTGTTAATATGGGAGAACACTGTGTCTATGCTTAAGGCACAACTCTCCTAAACACGAGAGTGAAGTATACCACTTTAGAACACTTTCCCACCAGGAGACTCGAACCCTAGCCAGCACAGAAGCCTTCCAGCAACTGGCATAACAGGTACGCCTTAACCCGCTCCACCACCTGCTCAGATCCTTAAAAGAGATGGTAATTTCGGAGTATTTATACACTCCAAAGATATACCACCTCCCAAAGCACTAGAGCAAGTGAGGGGTCATTTGTACGTTTTTTCATCCAGTCCCTGTTAATATGGGAGAACACAGTGTCTATGCTTAAGGCACAACTCTCCTAAACACGAGAGTGAAGTATACAACTTTAGAACACTTTCCCACCAGGAGACTCGAACCCTAACCAGCACAGAAGCCTTCCAGCAACTGGCATAACAGGTACGCCTTAACCCGCTCCACCACCTGCTCAGATCCTTAAAAGAGATGGTAATTTCGGAGTATTTATACACTCCAAAGATATACCACCTCCCAAAGCACTAGAGCAAGTAAGGGGTCATTTGTACGTTTTTTCATCCAGTCCCTGTTAATATGGGAGAACACAGTGTCTATGCTTAAGGCACAACTCTCCTAAACACGAGAGTGAAGTATACAACTTTAGAACACTTTCCCACCAGGAGACTCGAACCCTAGCCAGCACAGAAGCCTTCCAGCAACTGGCATAACAGGTACGCCTTAACCCGCTCCACCACCTGCTCAGACCCTTAAAAGAGATGGTAATTTCGGAGTATTTATACACTCCAAAGATATACCACCTCCCAAGAGCACTAGAGCAAGTGAGGGGTCATTTGTACGTTTTTTCATCCAGACCCTGTTAATATGGGAGAACACTGTGTCTATGCTTAAGGCACAACTCTCCTAAACACGAGAGTGAAGTATACAACTTTAGAACACTTTCCCACCAGGAGACTCGAACCCAAGCCAGCACAGAAGCCTTCCAGCAACTGGCATAACAGGTACGCCTTAACCCGCTCCACCACCTGCTCAGACCCTTAAAAGAGATGGTAATTTCGGAGTATTTATACACTCCAAAGATATACCACCTCCCAAGAGCACTAGAGCAAGTGAGGGGTCATTTGAACGTTTTTTCATCCAGTCCCTGTTAATATGGGAGAACACTGTGTCTATGCTTAAGGCACAACTCTCCTAAACACGAGAGTGAAGTATACAACTTTAGAACACTTTCCCACCAGGAGACTCGAACCCTAGCCAGCACAGAAGCCTTCCAGCAACTGGCATAACAGGTACGCCTTAACCCGCTCCACCACCTGCTCAGACCCTTAAAAGAGATAGTAACTTCGGAGTATTTATACACTCCAAAGATATACCACCTCCCAAGAGCACTAGAGCAAGTGAGGGGTCATTTGTACGTTTTTTCATCCAGTCCCTGATAATATGGGAGAACACTGTGTCTATGCTTAAGGCACAACTCTCCTAAACACGAGAGTGAAGTATACAACTTTAGAACACTTTCCCACCAGGAGACTCGAACCCTAGCCAGCACAGAAGCCTTCCAGCAACTGGCATAACAGGTACGCCTTAACCCGCTACACCACCTGCTGAGACCCTTAAAAGAGATGGTAATTTCGGAGTATTTATACACTCCAAAGATATACCACCTCCCAAGAGCACTAGAGCAAGTGAGGGGTCATTTGTACGTTTTTTCATCCAGTCACTGTTAATATGGGAGAACACTGTGTCTATGCTTAAGGCACAACTCTCCTAAACACGAGAGTGAAGTATACAACTTTAGAACACTTTCCCACCAGGAGACTCGAACCCTAGCCAGCACAGAAGCCTTCCAGCAACTGGCATAACAGGTACGCCTTAACCCGCTCCACCACCTGCTCAGACCCTTAAAAGAGATGGTAATTTCGGAGTATTTATACACTCCAAAGATATACCACCTCCCAAGAGCACTAGAGCAAGTGAGGGGTCATTTGTACGTTTTTTCATCCAGTCCCTGTTAATATGGGAGAACACTGTGTCTATGCTTAAGGCACAACTCTCCTAAACACGAGAGTGAAGTATACAACTTTAGAACACTTTCCCACCAGGAGGCTACCTACCTTGAGGCTACCTTGAGGTGCTTCCGGGGCTTAGTGTCCCCGCGGCCCGGTCGTCGACCAGGCCTCCTGGTTGCTGGACTGATCAACCAGGCTGTTAGACGCGGCTGCTCGCAGCCTGACGTATGAGTCACAGCCTGGTTGATCAGGAATGGTTGATCAGGATCAGGAGACTCGAACCCTAGCCAGCATAGAAGCCTTCCAGCAACTGGCATAACAGGTACGCCTTAACCCGCTCCACCACCTGCTCAGACCCTTAAAAGAGATGGTAATTTCGGAGTATTTATACACTCCAAAGATATACCACCTCCCAAGAGCACTAGAGCAAGTGAGGGGTCATTTGTACGTTTTTTCATCCAGTCACTGTTGATATGGGGGAACACTGTGTCTATGCTTAAGGCACAACTCTCCTAAACACGAGAGTGAAGTATACAACTTTAGAACACTTTCCCACCAGGAGACTCGAACCCTAGCCAGCACAGAAGCCTTCCAGCAACTGGCATAACAGGTACGCCTTAACCCGCTCCACCACCTGCTCAGACCCTTAAAAGAGATGGTAATTTTGGAGTATTTATACACTCCAAAGATATACCACCTCCCAAGAGCACTAGAGCAAGTGAGGGGTCATTTGTACGTTTTTTCATCCAGTCCCTGTTAATGTGGGAGAACACTGTTTCTATGCTTAAGGCACAACTCTCCTAAACACGAGAGTGAAGTATACAACTTTAGAACACTTTCCCACCAGGAGACTCGAACCCTAGCCAGCACAGAAGTCTTCCAGCAACTGGCATAACAGGTACGCCTTAACCCTCTCCACCACCTGCTCAGACCCTTAAAGGAGATGGTAATTTCGGAGTATTTATACACTCCAAAGATATACCACCTCCCAAGAGCACTAGAGCAAGTGAGGGGTCATTTGTACGTTTTTTCATCCAGTCCCTGATAATATGGGAGAACACTGTGTCTATGCTTAAGGCACAACTCTCCTAAACACGAGAGTGAAGTATACAACTTTAGAACACTTTCCCACCAGGAGACTCGAACCCTAGCCAGCACAGAAGCCTTCCAGCAACTGGCATAACAGGTACGCCTTAACCCGCTCCACCACCTGCTCAGACCCTTAAAAGAGATGGTAATTTCGGAGTATTTATACACTCCAAAGATATACCACCTCCCAAGAGCACTAGAGCAAGTGAGGGGTCATTTGTACGTTTTTTCATCCAGTCACTGTTAATATGGGGGAACACTGTGTCTATGCTTAAGGCACAACTCTCCTAAACACGAGAGTGAAGTATACAACTTTAGAACACTTTCCCACCAGGAGACTCGAACCCTAGCCAGCACAGAAGCCTTAAAGCAACTGGCATAACAGGTACGCCTTAACCCGCTCCACCACCTGCTCAGACCCTTAAAAGAGATGGTAATTTTGGAGTATTTATACACTCCAAAGATATACCACCTCCCAAGAGCACTAGAGCAAGTGAGGGGTCATTTGTACGTTTTTTCATCCAGTCCCTGATAATATGGGAGAACACTGTGTCTATGCTTAAGGCACAACTCTCCTAAACACGAGAGTGAAGTATACAACTTTAGAACACTTTCCCACCAGGAGACTCGAACCCTAGCCAGCACAGAAGCCTTCCAGCAACTGGCATAACAGGTACGCCTTAACCCGCTACACCACCTGCTGAGACCCTTAAAAGAGATGGTAATTTCGGAGTATTTATACACTCCAAAGATATACCACCTCCCAAGAGCACTAGAGCAAGTGAGGGGTCATTTGTACGTTTTTTCATCCAGACCCTGTTAATATGGGAGAACACTGTGTCTATGCTTAAGGCACAACTCTCCTAAACACGAGAGTGAAGTATACAACTTTAGAACACTTTCCCACCAGGAGACTCGAACCCAAGCCAGCACAGAAGCCTTCCAGCAACTGGCATAACAGGTACGCCTTAACCCGCTCCACCACCTGCTCAGACCCTTAAAAGAGATGGTAATTTCGGAGTATTTATACACTCCAAAGATATACCACCTCCCAAGAGCACTAGAGCAAGTGAGGGGTCATTTGAACGTTTTTTCATCCAGTCCCTGTTAATATGGGAGAACACTGTGTCTATGCTTAAGGCACAACTCTCCTAAACACGAGAGTGAAGTATACAACTTTAGAACACTTTCCCACCAGGAGACTCGAACCCTAGCCAGCACAGAAGCCTTCCAGCAACTGGCATAACAGGTACGCCTTAACCCGCTCCACCACCTGCTCAGACCCTTAAAAGAGATAGTAACTTCGGAGTATTTATACACTCCAAAGATATACCACCTCCCAAGAGCACTAGAGCAAGTGAGGGGTCATTTGTACGTTTTTTCATCCAGTCCCTGATAATATGGGAGAACACTGTGTCTATGCTTAAGGCACAACTCTCCTAAACACGAGAGTGAAGTATACAACTTTAGAACACTTTCCCACCAGGAGACTCGAACCCTAGCCAGCACAGAAGCCTTCCAGCAACTGGCATAACAGGTACGCCTTAACCCGCTACACCACCTGCTGAGACCCTTAAAAGAGATGGTAATTTCGGAGTATTTATACACTCCAAAGATATACCACCTCCCAAGAGCACTAGAGCAAGTGAGGGGTCATTTGTACGTTTTTTCATCCAGTCACTGTTAATATGGGAGAACACTGTGTCTATGCTTAAGGCACAACTCTCCTAAACACGAGAGTGAAGTATACAACTTTAGAACACTTTCCCACCAGGAGACTCGAACCCTAGCCAGCACAGAAGCCTTCCAGCAACTGGCATAACAGGTACGCCTTAACCCGCTCCACCACCTGCTCAGACCCTTAAAAGAGATGGTAATTTCGGAGTATTTATACACTCCAAAGATATACCACCTCCCAAGAGCACTAGAGCAAGTGAGGGGTCATTTGTACGTTTTTTCATCCAGTCCCTGTTAATATGGGAGAACACTGTGTCTATGCTTAAGGCACAACTCTCCTAAACACGAGAGTGAAGTATACAACTTTAGAACACTTTCCCACCAGGAGGCTACCTACCTTGAGGCTACCTTGAGGTGCTTCCGGGGCTTAGTGTCCCCGCGGCCCGGTCGTCGACCAGGCCTCCTGGTTGCTGGACTGATCAACCAGGCTGTTAGACGCGGCTGCTCGCAGCCTGACGTATGAGTCACAGCCTGGTTGATCAGGAATGGTTGATCAGGATCAGGAGACTCGAACCCTAGCCAGCATAGAAGCCTTCCAGCAACTGGCATAACAGGTACGCCTTAACCCGCTCCACCACCTGCTCAGACCCTTAAAAGAGATGGTAATTTCGGAGTATTTATACACTCCAAAGATATACCACCTCCCAAGAGCACTAGAGCAAGTGAGGGGTCATTTGTACGTTTTTTCATCCAGTCACTGTTGATATGGGGGAACACTGTGTCTATGCTTAAGGCACAACTCTCCTAAACACGAGAGTGAAGTATACAACTTTAGAACACTTTCCCACCAGGAGACTCGAACCCTAGCCAGCACAGAAGCCTTCCAGCAACTGGCATAACAGGTACGCCTTAACCCGCTCCACCACCTGCTCAGACCCTTAAAAGAGATGGTAATTTTGGAGTATTTATACACTCCAAAGATATACCACCTCCCAAGAGCACTAGAGCAAGTGAGGGGTCATTTGTACGTTTTTTCATCCAGTCCCTGTTAATGTGGGAGAACACTGTTTCTATGCTTAAGGCACAACTCTCCTAAACACGAGAGTGAAGTATACAACTTTAGAACACTTTCCCACCAGGAGACTCGAACCCTAGCCAGCACAGAAGTCTTCCAGCAACTGGCATAACAGGTACGCCTTAACCCTCTCCACCACCTGCTCAGACCCTTAAAGGAGATGGTAATTTCGGAGTATTTATACACTCCAAAGATATACCACCTCCCAAGAGCACTAGAGCAAGTGAGGGGTCATTTGTACGTTTTTTCATCCAGTCCCTGATAATATGGGAGAACACTGTGTCTATGCTTAAGGCACAACTCTCCTAAACACGAGAGTGAAGTATACAACTTTAGAACACTTTCCCACCAGGAGACTCGAACCCTAGCCAGCACAGAAGCCTTCCAGCAACTGGCATAACAGGTACGCCTTAACCCGCTCCACCACCTGCTCAGACCCTTAAAAGAGATGGTAATTTCGGAGTATTTATACACTCCAAAGATATACCACCTCCCAAGAGCACTAGAGCAAGTGAGGGGTCATTTGTACGTTTTTTCATCCAGTCACTGTTAATATGGGGGAACACTGTGTCTATGCTTAAGGCACAACTCTCCTAAACACGAGAGTGAAGTATACAACTTTAGAACACTTTCCCACCAGGAGACTCGAACCCTAGCCAGCACAGAAGCCTTAAAGCAACTGGCATAACAGGTACGCCTTAACCCGCTCCACCACCTGCTCAGACCCTTAAAAGAGATGGTAATTTTGGAGTATTTATACACTCCAAAGATATACCACCTCCCAAGAGCACTAGAGCAAGTGAGGGGTCATTTGTACGTTTTTTCATCCAGTCCCTGATAATATGGGAGAACACTGTGTCTATGCTTAAGGCACAACTCTCCTAAACACGAGAGTGAAGTATACAACTTTAGAACACTTTCCCACCAGGAGACTCGAACCCTAGCCAGCACAGAAGCCTTCCAGCAACTGGCATAACAGGTACGCCTTAACCCGCTACACCACCTGCTGAGACCCTTAAAAGAGATGGTAATTTCGGAGTATTTATACACTCCAAAGATATACCACCTCCCAAGAGCACTAGAGCAAGTGAGGGGTCATTTGTACGTTTTTTCATCCAGTCACTGTTAATATGGGAGAACACTGTGTCTATGCTTAAGGCACAACTCTCCTAAACACGAGAGTGAAGTATACAACTTTAGAACACTTTCCCACCAGGAGACTCGAACCCTAGCCAGCACAGAAGCCTTCCAGCAACTGGCATAACAGGTACGCCTTAACCCGCTCCACCACCTGCTCAGACCCTTAAAAGAGATGGTAATTTCGGAGTATTTATACACTCCAAAGATATACCACCTCCCAAGAGCACTAGAGCAAGTGAGGGGTCATTTGTACGTTTTTTCATCCAGTCCCTGTTAATATGGGAGAACACTGTGTCTATGCTTAAGGCACAACTCTCCTAAACACGAGAGTGAAGTATACAACTTTAGAACACTTTCCCACCAGGAGGCTACCTACCTTGAGGCTACCTTGAGGTGCTTCCGGGGCTTAGTGTCCCCGCGGCCCGGTCGTCGACCAGGCCTCCTGGTTGCTGGACTGATCAACCAGGCTGTTAGACGCGGCTGCTCGCAGCCTGACGTATGAGTCACAGCCTGGTTGATCAGGAATGGTTGATCAGGATCAGGAGACTCGAACCCTAGCCAGCATAGAAGCCTTCCAGCAACTGGCATAACAGGTACGCCTTAACCCGCTCCACCACCTGCTCAGACCCTTAAAAGAGATGGTAATTTCGGAGTATTTATACACTCCAAAGATATACCACCTCCCAAGAGCACTAGAGCAAGTGAGGGGTCATTTGTACGTTTTTTCATCCAGTCACTGTTGATATGGGGGAACACTGTGTCTATGCTTAAGGCACAACTCTCCTAAACACGAGAGTGAAGTATACAACTTTAGAACACTTTCCCACCAGGAGACTCGAACCCTAGCCAGCACAGAAGCCTTCCAGCAACTGGCATAACAGGTACGCCTTAACCCGCTCCACCACCTGCTCAGACCCTTAAAAGAGATGGTAATTTTGGAGTATTTATACACTCCAAAGATATACCACCTCCCAAGAGCACTAGAGCAAGTGAGGGGTCATTTGTACGTTTTTTCATCCAGTCCCTGTTAATGTGGGAGAACACTGTTTCTATGCTTAAGGCACAACTCTCCTAAACACGAGAGTGAAGTATACAACTTTAGAACACTTTCCCACCAGGAGACTCGAACCCTAGCCAGCACAGAAGTCTTCCAGCAACTGGCATAACAGGTACGCCTTAACCCTCTCCACCACCTGCTCAGACCCTTAAAGGAGATGGTAATTTCGGAGTATTTATACACTCCAAAGATATACCACCTCCCAAGAGCACTAGAGCAAGTGAGGGGTCATTTGTACGTTTTTTCATCCAGTCCCTGATAATATGGGAGAACACTGTGTCTATGCTTAAGGCACAACTCTCCTAAACACGAGAGTGAAGTATACAACTTTAGAACACTTTCCCACCAGGAGACTCGAACCCTAGCCAGCACAGAAGCCTTCCAGCAACTGGCATAACAGGTACGCCTTAACCCGCTCCACCACCTGCTCAGACCCTTAAAAGAGATGGTAATTTCGGAGTATTTATACACTCCAAAGATATACCACCTCCCAAGAGCACTAGAGCAAGTGAGGGGTCATTTGTACGTTTTTTCATCCAGTCACTGTTAATATGGGGGAACACTGTGTCTATGCTTAAGGCACAACTCTCCTAAACACGAGAGTGAAGTATACAACTTTAGAACACTTTCCCACCAGGAGACTCGAACCCTAGCCAGCACAGAAGCCTTAAAGCAACTGGCATAACAGGTACGCCTTAACCCGCTCCACCACCTGCTCAGACCCTTAAAAGAGATGGTAATTTTGGAGTATTTATACACTCCAAAGATATACCACCTCCCAAGAGCACTAGAGCAAGTGAGGGGTCATTTGTACGTTTTTTCATCCAGTCCCTGTTAATGTGGGAGAACACTGTTTCTATGCTTAAGGCACAACTCTCCTAAACACGAGAGTGAAGTATACAACTTTAGAACACTTTCCCACCAGGAGACTCGAACCCTAGCCAGCACAGAAGCCTTCCAGCAACTGGCATAACAGGTACGCCTTAACCCGCTCCACCACCTGCTCAGACCCTTAAAGGAGATGGTAATTTCGGAGTATTTATACACTCCAAAGATATACCACCTCCCAAGAGCACTAGAGCAAGTGAGGGGTCATTTGTACGTTTTTTCATCCAGTCACTGTTAATATGGGAGAACACTGTGTCTATGCTTAAGGCACAACTCTCCTAAACACGAGAGTGAAGTATACAACTTTAGAACACTTTCCCACCAGGAGACTCGAACCCTAGCCAGCACAGAAGCCTTCCAGCAACTGGCATAACAGGTACGCCTTAACCCGCTCCACCACCTACTCAGACCCTTAAAAGAGATGGTAATTTCGGAGTATTTATACACTCCAAAGATATACCACCTCCCAAGAGCACTAGAGCAAGTGAGGGGTCATTTGTACGTTTTTTCATCCAGTCCCTGTTAATATGGGAGAACACTGTGTCTATGCTTAAGGCACAACTCTAATAAACACGAGAGTGAAGTATACAACTTTAGAACACTTTCCCACCAGGAGACTCGAACCCTAGCCAGCACAGAAGCCTTCCAGCAACTGGCATAACAGGTACGCCTTAACCCGCTCCACCACCTGCTCAGACCCTTAAAAGAGATGGTAATTTCGGAGTATTTATACACTCCAAAGATATACCACCTCCCAAGAGCACTAGAGCAAGTGAGGGGTCATTTGAACGTTTTTTCATCCAGTCCCTGTTAATATGGGAGAACACTGTGTCTATGCTTAAGGCACAACTCTCCTAAACACGAGAGTGAAGTATACAACTTTAGAACACTTTCCCACCAGGAGACACGAACCCTAGCCAGCACAGAAGCCTTCCAGCAACTGGCATAACAGGTACGCCTTAACCCGCTCCACCACCTGCTCAGACCCTTAAAAGAGATGGTAATTTCGGAGTATTTATACACTCCAAAGATATACCACCTCCCAAGAGCACTAGAGCAAGTGAGGGGTCATTTGTACTTTTTTTCATCCAGTCCCTGATAATATGGGAGAACACTGTGTCTATGCATAAGGCACAACTCTCCTAAACACGAGAGTGAAGTATACAACTTTAGAACACTTTCCCACCAGGAGACTCGAACCCTAGCCAGCACAGAAGGCTTCCAGCAACTGGCATAACAGGTACGCCTTAACCCGCTCCACCACCTGCTCAGACACTTAAAAGAGATTGTAATTTCGGAGTATTTATACACTCCAAAGATATTCCACCTCCCAAGAGCACTAGAGCAAGTGAGGGGTCATTTGTACGTTTTTTCATCCAGTCACTGTTAATATGGGAGAACACTGTGTCTATGCTTAAGGCACAACTCTCCTAAACACGAGAGTGAAGTATACAACATTAGAACACTTTCCCACCAGGAGACTCGAACCCTAGCCAGCACAGAAGCCTTCCAGCAACTGGCATAACAGATACGCCTTAACCCGCTCCACCACCCGCTCAGACCCTTAAAAGAGATGGTAATTTCGGAGTATTTATACACTCCAAAGATATACCACCTCCCAAGAGCACTAGAGCAAGTGAGGGGTCATTTGTACGTTTTTTCATCCAGTCCCTGTTAATATGGGAGAACACTGTGTCTATGCTTAAGGCACAACTCTCCTAAACACGAGAGTGAAGTATACAACTTTAGAACTCTTTCCCACCAGGAGACTCGAACCCTAGCCAGCACAGAAGCCTTCCAGCAACTGGCATAACAGGTACGCCTTAACCCGCTCCACCACCTGCTCAGACCCTTAAAAGAGATGGTAATTTCGGAGTATTTATACACTCCAAAGATATACCACCTCCCAAGAGCACTAGAGCAAGTGAGGGGTCATTTGTACTTTTTTTCATCCAGTCCCTGATAATATGGGAGAACACTGTGTCTATGCATAAGGCACAACTCTCCTAAACACGAGAGTGAAGTATACAACTTTAGAACACTTTCCCACCAGGAGACTCGAACCCTAGCCAGCACAGAAGGCTTCCAGCAACTGGCATAACAGGTACGCCTTAACCCGCTCCACCACCTGCTCAGATACTTAAAAGAGATTGTAATTTCGGAGTATTTATACACTCCAAAGATATTCCACCTCCCAAGAGCACTAGAGCAAGTGAGGGGTCATTTGTACGTTTTTTCATCCAGTCACTGTTAATATGGGAGAACACTGTGTCTATGCTTAAGGCACAACTCTCCTAAACACGAGAGTGAAGTATACAACTTTAGAACACTTTCCCACCAGGAGACTCGAACCCTAGCCAGCACAGAAGCCTTCCAGCAACTGGCATCACAGATACGCCTTAACCCGCTCCACCACCTGCTGAGACCCTTAAAAGAGATGGTAATTTCGGAGTATTTATACACTCCAAAGATATACCACCTCCCAAGAGCACTAGAGCAAGTGAGGGGTCATTTGTACGTTTTTTCATCCAGTCCCTGTTAATATGGGAGAACACTGTGTCTATGCTTAAGGCACAACTCTCCTAAACACGAGAGTGAAGTATACAACTTTAGAACACTTTCCCACCAGGAGACTCGAACCCTAGCCAGCACAGAAGCCTTCCAGCAACTGGCATAACAGGTACGCCTTAACCCGCTCCACCACCTGCTCAGACCCTTAAAAGAGATGGTAATTTTGGAGTATTTATACACTCCAAAGATATACCACCTCCCAAGAGCACTAGAGCAAGTGAGGGGTCATTTGTACGTTTTTTCATCCAGTCCCTGTTAATATGGTAGAACACTGTGTCTATGCTTAAGGCACAACTCTCCTAAACACGAGAGTGAAGTATACCACTTTAGAACACTTTCCCACCAGGAGACTCGAACCCTAGCCAGCACAGAAGCCTTCCAGCAACTGGCATAACAGGTACGCCTTAACCCGCTCCACCACCTGCTCAGACCCTTAAAAGAGATGGTAACTTCGGAGTATTTATACACTCCAAAGATATACCACCTCCCAAGAGCACTAGAGCAAGTGAGGGGTCATTTGTACGTTTTTTCATCCAGTCCCTGATAATATGGGAGAACACTGTGTCTATGCTTAAGGCACAACTCTCCTAAAAACGAGAGTGAAGTATACAACTTTAGAACACTTTCCCACCAGGAGACTCGAACCCTAGCCAGCACAGAAGCCTTCCAGCAACTGGCATAACAGATACGCCTTAACCCGCTCCACCACCTGCTGAGACCCTTAAAAGAGATGGTAATTTCGGAGTATTTATACACTCCAAAGATATACCACCTCCCAAGAGCACTAGAGCAAGTGAGGGGTCATTTGTACGTTTTTTCATCCAGTCCCTGTTAATATGGGAGAACACTGTGTCTATGCTTAAGGCACAACTCTCCTAAACACGAGAGTGAAGTATACAACTTTAGAACACTTTCCCACCAGGAGACTCGAACCCTAGCCAGCACAGAAGCCTTCCAGCAACTGGCATAACAGATACGCCTTAACCCGCTCCACCACCTGCTGAGACCCTTAAAAGAGATGGTAATTTCGGAGTATTTATACACTCCAAAGATATACCACCTCCCAAGAGCACTAGAGCAAGTGAGGGGTCATTTGTACGTTTTTTCATCCAGTCCCTGTTAATATGGGAGAACACTGTGTCTATGCTTAAGGCACAACTCTCCTAAACACGAGAGTGAAGTATACAACTTTAGAACACTTTCCCACCAGGAGACTCGAACCCTAGCCAGCACAGAAGCCTTCCAGCAACTGGCATAACAGGTACGCCTTAACCCGCTCCACCACCTGCTCAGACCCTTAAAAGAGATGGTAATTTTGGAGTATTTATACACTCCAAAGATATACCACCTCCCAAGAGCACTAGAGCAAGTGAGGGGTCATTTGTACGTTTTTTCATCCAGTCCCTGTTAATATGGTAGAAAACTGTGTCTATGCTTAAGGCACAACTCTCCTAAACACGAGAGTGAAGTATACCACTTTAGAACACTTTCCCACCAGGAGACTCGAACCCTAGCCAGCACAGAAGCCTTCCAGCAACTGGCATAACAGGTACGCCTTAACCCGCTCCACCACCTGCTCAGACCCTTAAAAGAGATGGTAACTTCGGAGTATTTATACACTCCAAAGATATACCACCTCCCAAGAGCACTAGAGCAAGTGAGGGGTCATTTGTACGTTTTTTCATCCAGTCCCTGATAATATGGGAGAACACTGTGTCTATGCTTAAGGCACAACTCTCCTAAACACGAGAGTGAAGTATACAACTTTAGAACACTTTCCCACCAGGAGACTCGAACCCTAGCCAGCACAGAAGCCTTCCAGCAACTGGCATAACAGGTACGCCTTAACCCGCTCCACCACATGCTCAGACCCTTAAAAGAGATGGTAATTTCGGAGTATTTATACACTCCAAAGATATACCACCTCCCAAGAGCACTGGAGCAAGTGAGGGGTCATTTGTACGTTTTTTCATCCAGTCCCTGTTAATATGGGAGAACACTGTATCTATGCTTAAGGCACAACTCTCCTAAACACGAGAGTGAAGTATACCACTTTAGAACACTTTCCCACCAGGAGACTCGAACCCTAGCCAGCACAGAAGCCTTCCAGCAACTGGCATAACAGGTACGCCTTAACCCGCTCCACCACCTGCTCAGATCCTTAAAAGAGATGGTAATTTCGGAGTATTTATACACTCCAAAGATATACCACCTCCCAAAGCACTAGAGCAAGTGAGGGGTCATTTGTACGTTTTTTCATCCAGTCCCTGTTAATATGGGAGAACACAGTGTCTATGCTTAAGGCACAACTCTCCTAAACACGAGAGTGAAGTATACAACTTTAGAACACTTTCCCACCAGGAGACTCGAACCCTAGCCAGCACAGAAGCCTTCCAGCAACTGGCATAACAGGTACGCCTTAACCCGCTCCACCACCTGCGCAGACCCTTAAAAGAGATGGTAATTTCGGAGTATTTATACACTCCAAAGATATACCACCTCCCAAGAGCACGAGAGCAAGTGAGGGGTCATTTGTACGTTTTTTCATCCAGTCCCTGTTAATGTGGGAGAACACTGTGTCTATGCTAAAGGCACAACTCTCCTAAACACGAGAGTGAAGTATACAACTTTAGAACACTTTCCCACCAGGAGACTCGAACCCTAGCCAGCACAGAAGCCTTCCAGCAACTGGCATAACAGGTACGCCTTAACCCGCTCCACCACCTGCTCAGACCCTTAAAAGAGATGGTAATTTCGGAGTATTTATACACTCCAAAGATATACCACCTCCCAAGAGCACTAGAGCAAGTGAGGGGTCATTTGTACGTTTTTTCATCCAGTCCCTGTTAATATGGGAGAACACTGTGTCTATGCTTAAGGCACAACTCTCCTAAACACGAGAGTGAAGTATACAACTTTAGAACACTTTCCCACCAGGAGACTCGAACCCTAGCCAGCACAGAAGCCTTCCAGCAACTGGCATAACAGGTACGCCTTAACCCGCTCCACCACCTGCTCAGACCCTTAAAAGAGATGGTAATTTCGGAGTATTTATACACTCCAAAGATATACCACCTCCCAAGAGCACTAGAGCAAGTGAGGGGTCATTTGTACGTTTTTTCATCCAGTCCCTGTTAATATGGGAGAACACTGTGTCTATGCTTAAGGCACAACTCTCCTAAACACGAGAGTGAAGTATACAACTTTAGAACACTTTCCCACCAGGAGACTCGAACCCTAACCAGCACAGAAGCCTTCCAGCAACTGGCATAACAGGTACGCCTTAACCCGCTCCACCACCTGCTCAGATCCTTAAAAGAGATGGTAATTTCGGAGTATTTATACACTCCAAAGATATACAACCTCCCAAAGCACTAGAGCAAGTGAGGGGTCATTTGTACGTTTTTTCATCCAGTCCCTGTTAATATGGGAGAACACAGTGTCTATGCTTAAGGCATAACTCTCCTAAACACGAGAGTGAAGTATACAACTTTAGAACACTTTCCCACCAGGAGACTCGAACCCTAGCCAGCACAGAAGCCTTCCAGCAACTGGCATAACAGGTACGCCTTAACCCGCTCCACCACCTGCTCAGACCCTTAAAAGAGATGATAATTTCGGGGTATTTATACACTCCAAAGATATACCACCTCCCAAGAGCACTAGAGCAAGTGAGGGGTCATTTGTACGTTTTTTCGTTCCAGACCCTGTTAATATGGGAGAACACTGTGTCTATGCTTAAGGCACAACTCTCCTAAACACGAGAGTGAAGTATACAACTTTAGAACACTTTCCCACCAGGAGACTCGAACCCAAGCCAGCACAGAAGCCTTCCAGCAACTGGCATAACAGGTACGCCTTAACCCGCTCCACCACCTGCTCAGACCCTTAAAAGAGATGGTAATTTCGGAGTATTTATACACTCCAAAGATATACCACCTCCCAAGAGCACTAGAGCAAGTGAGGGGTCATTTGTACGGTTTTTTCATCCAGTCCCTGTTAATATGGGAGAACACTGTGTCTATGCTTAAGGCACAACTCTCCTAAACACGAGAGTGAAGTATACAACTTTAGAACACTTTCCCACCAGGAGACTCGAACCCTAGCCAGCACAGAAGCCTTCCAGCAACTGGCATAACAGGTACGCCTTAACCCGCTCCACCACCTGCTCAGACCCTTAAAAGAGATAGTAACTTCGGAGTATTTATACACTCCAAAGATATACCACCTCCCAAGAGCACTAGAGCAAGTGAGGGGTCATTTGTACGTTTTTTCATCCAGTCCCTGATAATATGGGAGAACACTGTGTCTATGCTTAAGGCACAACTCTCCTAAACACGAGAGTGAAGTATACAACTTTAGAACACTTTCCCACCAAGAGACTCGAACCCTAGCCAGCACAGAAGCCTTCCAGCAACTGGCATAACAGGTACGCCTTAACCCGCTACACCACCTGCTGAGACCCTTAAAAGAGATGGTAATTTCGGAGTATTTATACACTCCAAAGATATACCACCTCCCAAAGCACTAGAGCAAGTGAGGGGTCATTTGTACGTTTTTTCATCCAGTCCCTGTTAATATGGGAGAACACAGTGTCTATGCTTAAGGCATAACTCTCCTAAACACGAGAGTGAAGTATACAACTTTAGAACACTTTCCCACCAGGAGACTCGAACCCTAGCCAGCACAGAAGCCTTCCAGCAACTGGCATAACAGGTACGCCTTAACCCGCTCCACCACCTGCTCAGACCCTTAAAAGAGATGGTAATTTCGGGGTATTTATACACTCCAAAGATATACCACCTCCCAAGAGCACTAGAGCAAGTGAGGGGTCATTTGTACGTTTTTTCATCCAGACCCTGTTAATATGGGAGAACACTGTGTCTATGCTTAAGGCACAACTCTCCTAAACACGAGAGTGAAGTATACAACTTTAGAACACTTTCCCACCAGGAGACTCGAACCCAAGCCAGCACAGAAGCCTTCCAGCAACTGGCATAACAGGTACGCCTTAACCCGCTCCACCACCTGCTCAGACCCTTAAAAGAGATGGTAATTTCGGAGTATTTATACACTCCAAAGATATACCACCTCCCAAGAGCACTAGAGCAAGTGAGGGGTCATTTGTACGTTTTTTCATCCAGTCCCTGTTAATATTGGAGAACACTGTGTCTATGCTTAAGGCACAACTCTCCTAAACACGAGAGTGAAGTATACAACTTTAGAACACTTTCCCACCAGGAGACTCGAACCCTAGCCAGCACAGAAGCCTTCCAGCAACTGGCATAACAGGTACGCCTTAACCCGCTCCACCACCTGCTCAGACCCTTAAAAGAGATAGTAACTTCGGAGTATTTATACACTCCAAAGATATACCACCTCCCAAGAGCACTAGAGCAAGTGAGGGGTCATTTGTACGTTTTTTCATCCAGTCCCTGATAATATGGGAGAACACTGTGTCTATGCTTAAGGCACAACTCTCCTAAACACGAGAGTGAAGTATACAACTTTAGAACACTTTCCCACCAGGAGACTCGAACCCTAGCCAGCACAGAAGCCTTCCAGCAACTGGCATAACAGGTACGCCTTAACCCGCTACACCACCTGCTGAGACCCTTAAAAGAGATGGTAATTTCGAAGTATTTATACACTCCAAAGATATACCACCTCCCAAGAGCACTAGAGCAAGTGAGGGGTCATTTGTACGTTTTTTCATCCAGTCACTGTTAATATGGGAGAACACTGTGTCTATGCTTAAGGCACAACTCTCCTAAACACGAGAGTGAAGTATACAACTTTAGAACACTTTCCCACCAGGAGACTCGAACCCTAGCCAGCACAGAATCCTTCCAGCAACTGGCATAACAGGTACGCCTTAACCCGCTCCACCACCTGCTCAGACCCTTAAAAGAGATGGTAATTTCGGAGTATTTATACACTCCAAAGATATACCACCTCCCAAGAGCACTAGAGCAAGTGAGGGGTCATTTGTACGTTTTTTCATCCAGTCCCTGTTAATATGGGAGAACACTGTGTCTATGCTTAAGGCACAACTCTCCTAAACACGAGAGTGAAGTATACAACTTTAGAACACTTTCCCACCAGGAGGCTACCTACCTTGAGGCTACCTTGAGGTGCTTCCGGGGCTTAGTGTCCCCGCGGCCCGGTCGTCGACCAGGCCTCCTGGTTGCTGGACTGATCAACCAGGCTGTTAGACGCGGCTGCTCGCAGCCTGACGTATGAGTCACAGCCTGGTTGATCAGGAATGGTTGATCAGGATCAGGAGACTCGAACCCTAGCCAGCACAGAAGCCTTCCAGCAACTGGCATAACAGGTACGCCTTAACCCGCTCCACCACCTGCTCAGACCCTTAAAAGAGATGGTAATTTCGGAGTATTTATACACTCCAAAGATATACCACCTCCCAAGAGCACTAGAGCAAGTGAGGGGTCATTTGTACGTTTTTTCATCCAGTCCCTGTTAATATGGGAGAACACTGTGTCTATGCTTAAGGCACAACTCTCCTAAACACGAGAGTGAAATATACAACTTTAGAACACTTTCCCACCAGGAGACTCGAACCCTAGCCAGCACAGAAGCCTTCCAGCAACTGGCATAACAGGTACGCCTTAACCCGCTCCACCACCTGCTCAGACCCTTAAAAGAGATGGTAACTTCGGAGTATTTATACACTCCAAAGATATACCACCTCCCAAGAGCACTAGAGCAAGTGAGGGGTCATTTGTACGTTTTTTCATCCAGTCCCTGATAATATGGGAGAACACTGTGTCTATGCTTAAGGCACAACTCTCCTAAACACGAGAGTGAAGTATACAACTTTAGAACACTTTCCCACCAGGAGACTCGAACCCTAGCCAGCACAGAAGCCTTCCAGCAACTGGCATAACAGGTACGCCTTAACCCACTCCACCACCTGCTCAGACCCTTAAAAGAGATGGTAATTTCGGAGTATTTATACACTCCAAAGATATACCACCTCCCAAGAGCACTAGAGCAAGTGAGGGGTCATTTGTCCGTTTTTTCATCCAGTCACTGTTAATATGGGAGAACACTGTGTCTATGCTTAAGGCACAACTCTCCTAAACACGAGAGTGAAGTATACAACTTTAGAACACTTTCCCACCAGGAGACTCGAACCCTAGCCAGCACAGAAGCCTTCCAGCAACTGGCATAACAGGTACGCCTTAACCCGCTCCACCACCTGCTCAGACCCTTAAAAGAGATGGTAATTTTGGAGTATTTATACACTCCAAAGATATACCACCTCCCAAGAGCACTAGAGCAAGTGAGGGGTCATTTGTACGTTTTTTCATCCAGTCACTGTTAATATGGGAGAACACTGTGTCTATGCTTAAGGCACAACTCTCCTAAACACGAGAGTGAAGTATACAACTTTAGAACACTTTCCCACCAGGAGACTCGAACCCTAGCCAGCACAGAAGCCTTCCAGCAACTGGCATAACAGGTACGCCTTAACCCGCTCCACCACCTACTCAGACCCTTAAAAGAGATGGTAATTTCGGAGTATTTATACACTCCAAAGATATACCACCTCCCAAGAGCACTAGAGCAAGTGAGGGGTCATTTGTACGTTTTTTCATCCAGTCCCTGTTAATATGGGAGAACACTGTGTCTATGCTTAAGGCACAACTCTAATAAACACGAGAGTGAAGTATACAACTTTAGAACACTTTCCCACCAGGAGACTCGAACCCTAGCCAGCACAGAAGCCTTCCAGCAACTGGCATAACAGGTACGCCTTAACCCGCTCCACCACCTGCTCAGACCCTTAAAAGAGATGGTAATTTCGGAGTATTTATACACTCCAAAGATATACCACCTCCCAAGAGCACTAGAGCAAGTGAGGGGTCATTTGTACCTTTTTTCATCCAGTCCCTGTTAATATGGGAGAACACTGTGTCTATGCTTAAGGCACAACTCTCCTAAACACGAGAGTGAAGTATACAACTTTAGAACACTTTCCCACCAGGAGACTCGAACCCTAGCCAGCACAGAAGCCTTCCAGCAACTGGCATAACAGGTACGCCTTAACCCGCTCCACCACCTGCTCAGACCCTTAAAAGAGATGGTAATTTCGGAGTATTTATACACTCCAAAGATATACCACCTCCCAAGAGCACTAGAGCAAGTGAGGGGTCATTTGTACGTTTTTTCATCCAGTCCCTGTTAATATGGGAGAACACTGTGTCTATGCTTAAGGCACAACTCTCCTAAACACGAGAGTGAAGTATACAACTTTAGAACACTTTCCCACCAGGAGACTCGAACCCTAGCCAGCACAGAAGCCTTCCAGCAACTGGCATAACAGGTACGCCTTAACCCGCTCCACCACCTGCTCAGACCCTTAAAAGAGATAGTAACTTCGGAGTATTTATACACTCCAAAGATATACCACCTCCCAAGAGCACTAGAGCAAGTGAGGGGTCATTTGTACGTTTTTTCATCCAGTCCCTGATAATATGGGAGAACACTGTGTCTATGCTTAAGGCACAACTCTCCTAAACACGAGAGTGAAGTATACAACTTTAGAACACTTTCCCACCAGGAGACTCGAACCCTAGCCAGCACAGAAGCCTTCCAGCAACTGGCATAACAGGTACGCCTTAACCCGCTACACCACCTGCTGAGACCCTTAAAAGAGATGGTAATTTCGGAGTATTTATACACTCCAAAGATATACCACCTCCCAAGAGCACTAGAGCAAGTGAGGGGTCATTTGTACGTTTTTTCATCCAGTCACTGTTAATATGGGAGAACACTGTGTCTATGCTTAAGGCACAACTCTCCTAAACACGAGAGTGAAGTATACAACTTTAGAACACTTTCCCACCAGGAGGCTACCTACCTTGAGGCTACCTTGAGGTGCTTCCGGGGCTTAGTGTCCCCGCGGCCCGGTCGTCGACCAGGCCTCCTGGTTGCTGGACTGATCAACCAGGCTGTTAGACGCGGCTGCTCGCAGCCTGACGTATGAGTCACAGCCTGGTTGATCAGGAATGGTTGATCAGGATCAGGAGACTCGAACCCTAGCCAGCACAGAAGCCTTCCAGCAACTGGCATAACAGGTACGCCTTAACCCGCTCCACCACCTGCTCAGACCCTTAAAAGAGATGGTAATTTCGGAGTATTTATACACTCCAAAGATATACCACCTCCCAAGAGCACTAGAGCAAGTGAGGGGTCATTTGTACGTTTTTTCATCCAGTCCCTGTTAATATGGGAGAACACTGTGTCTATGCTTAAGGCACAACTCTCCTAAACACGAGAGTGAAGTATACAACTTTAGAACACTTTCCCACCAGGAGACTCGAACCCTAGCCAGCACAGAAGCCTTCCAGCAACTGGCATAACAGGTACGCCTTAACCCGCTCCACCACCTGCTCAGACCCTTAAAAGAGATGGTAACTTCGGAGTATTTATACACTCCAAAGATATACCACCTCCCAAGAGCACTAGAGCAAGTGAGGGGTCATTTGTACGTTTTTTCATCCAGTCACTGTTAATATGGGAGAACACTGTGTCTATGCTTAAGGCACAACTCTCCTAAACACGAGAGTGAAGTATACAACTTTAGAACACTTTCCCACCAGGAGACTCGAACCCTAGCCAGCACAGAAGCCTTCCAGCAACTGGCATAACAGGTACGCCTTAACCCGCTCCACCACCTACTCAGACCCTTAAAAGAGATGGTAATTTCGGAGTATTTATACACTCCAAAGATATACCACCTCCCAAGAGCACTAGAGCAAGTGAGGGGTCATTTGTACGTTTTTTCATCCAGTCCCTGTTAATATGGGAGAACACTGTGTCTATGCTTAAGGCACAACTCTAATAAACACGAGAGTGAAGTATACAACTTTAGAACACTTTCCCACCAGGAGACTCGAACCCTAGCCAGCACAGAAGCCTTCCAGCAACTGGCATAACAGGTACGCCTTAACCCGCTCCACCACCTGCTCAGACCCTTAAAAGAGATGGTAATTTCGGAGTATTTATACACTCCAAAGATATACCACCTCCCAAGAGCACTAGAGCAAGTGAGGGGTCATTTGTACCTTTTTTCATCCAGTCCCTGTTAATATGGGAGAACACTGTGTCTATGCTTAAGGCACAACTCTCCTAAACACGAGAGTGAAGTATACAACTTTAGAACACTTTCCCACCAGGAGACTCGAACCCTAGCCAGCACAGAAGCCTTCCAGCAACTGGCATAACAGGTATGCCTTAACCCGCTCCACCACCTGCTCAGACCCTTAAAAGAGATGGTAATTTCGGAGTATTTATACACTCCAAAGATATACCACCTCCCAAGAGCACTAGAGCAAGTGAGGGGACATTTGTACGTTTTTTCATCCAGTCCCTGTTAATATGAGAGAACACTGTGTCTATGCTTAAGGCACAACTCTCCTAAACACGAGAGTGAAGTATACAACTTTAGAACACTTTCCCACCAGAAGACACGAACCCTAGCCAGCACAGAAGCCTTCCAGCAACTGGCATAACAGGTACGCCTTAACCCGCTCCACCACCTGCTCAGACCCTTAAAAGAGATGGTAATTTCGGAGTATTTATACACTCCAAAGATATACCACCTCCCAAGAGCACTAGAGCAAGTGAGGGGTCATTTGTACGTTTTTTCATCCAGTCCCTGTTAATATGGGAGAACACTGTGTCTATGCTTAAGGCACAACTCTCCTAAACATGAGAGTGAAGTATACAACTTTAGAACACTTTCCCACAAGGAGACTCGAACCCTAGCCAGCACAGAAGCCTTCCAGCAACTGGCATAACAGGTACGCCTTAACCCGCTCCACCACCTGCTCAGACCCTTAAAAGAGATGGTAATTTCGGAGTATTTATACACTCCAAAGATATACCACCTCTCAAAAGCACTAGAGCAAGTGAGGGGTCATTTGTACGTATTTTCATCCAGTCCCTGTTAATATGGGAGAACACTGTGTCTATGCTTAAGGCACAACTCTCCTAAACACGAGAGCGAAGTATACAACTTTAGAACACTTTCCCACCAGGAGACTCGAACCCTAGCCAGCACAGAAGCCTTCCAGCAACTGGCATAACAGGTACGCCTTAACCCGCTCCACCACCTGCTCAGACCCTTAAAAGAGATGGTAATTTCAGAGTATTTATACACTCCAAAGATATACCACCTCCCAAGAGCACTAGAGCAAGTGAGGGGTCATTTGTACGTTTTTTCATCCAGTCCCTGTTAATATGGGAGAACACTGTGTCTATGCTTAAGGCACAACTCTCCTAAACACGAGAGTGAAGTATACAACTTTAGAACACTTTCCCACCATGAGACTCGAACCCTAGCCAGCACAGAAGCCTTCCAGCAACTGGCATAACAGGTACGCCTTAACCCGCTCCACCACCTGCTCAGACCCTTAAAAGAGATGGTAATTTCGGAGTATTTATACACTCCAAAGATATACCACCTCCCAAGAGCACTAGAGCAAGTGAGGGGTCATTTGTATGTTTTTTCATCCAGTCCCTGATAATATGGGAGAACACTGTGTCTATGCTTAAGGCACAACTCTCCTAAACACGAGAGTGAAGTATACAACTTTAGAACACTTTCCCACCAGGAGACTCGAACCCTAGCTAGCACAGAAGCCTTCCAGCAACTGGCATAACAGGTACGCCTTAACCCGCTCCACCACCTGCTCAGACCCTTAAAAGAGATGGAAATTTCGGAGTATTTATACACTCCAAAGATATACCACCTCCCAAGAGCACTAGAGCAAGTGAGGGGTCATTTGTACGTTTTTTCATCCAGTCACTGTTAATATGGGGGAACACTGTGTCTATGCTTAAGGCACAACTCTCCTAAAGACGAGAGTGAAGTATACAACTTTAGAACACTTTCCCACCAGGAGACTCGAACCCTAGCCAGCACAGAAGCCTTCCAGCAACTGGCATAACAGGTACGCCTTAACCCACTCCACCACCTGCTCAGACCCTTAAAAGAGATGGTAATTTTGGAGTATTTATACACTCCAAAGATATACCACCTCCCAAGAGCACTAGAGCAAGTGAGGGGTCATTTGTACGTTTTTTCTTCCAGTCCCTGTTAATATGAGAGAACACTGTGTCTATGCTTAAGGCACAACTCTCCTAAACACGAGAGTGAAGTATACAACTTTAGAACACTTTCCCACCAGGAGACACGAACCCTAGCCAGCACAGAAGCCTTCCAGCAACTGGCATAACAGGTACGCCTTAACCCGCTCCACCACCTGCTCAGACCCTTAAAAGAGATGGTAATTTCGGAGTATTTATACACTCCAAAGATATACCACCTCCCAGGAGCACTAGAGCAAGTGAGGGGTCATTTGTACGTTTTTTCATCCAGTCCCTGTTAATATGGGAGAACACTGTGTCTATGCTTAAGGCACAACTCTCCTAAACACGAGAGTGAAGTATACAACTTTAGAACACTTTCCCACAAGGAGACTCGAACCCTAGCCAGCACAGAAGCCTTCCAGCAACTGGCATAACAGGTACGCCTTAACCCGCTCCACCACCTGCTCAGACCCTTAAAAGAGATGGTAATTTCGGAATATTTATACACTCCAAAGATATACCACCTCCCAAGAGCACTAGAGCAAGTGAGGGGTCATTTGTACGTTTTTTCATCCAGTCCCTGTTAATATGGGAGAACACTGTGTCTATGCTTAAGGCACAACTCTCCTAAACACGAGAGCGAAGTATACAACTTTAGAACACTTTCCCACCAGGAGACTCGAACCCTAGCCAGCACAGAAGCCTTCCAGCAACTGGCATAACAGGTACGCCTTAACCCGCTCCACCACCTGCTCAGACCCTTAAAAGAGATGGTAATTTCGGAGTATTTATACACTCTAAAGATATACCACCTCCCAAGAGCACTAGAGCAAGTGAGGGGTCATTTGTACGTTTTTTCATCCAGTCCCTGTTAATATGGGAGAACACTGTCTCTATGCTTAAGGCACAACTCTCCTAAACACGAGAGTGAAGTATACAACTTTAGAACACTTTCCCACCAGGAGACTCGAACCCTAGCCAGCACAGAAGCCTTCCAGCAACTGGCATAACAGGTACGCCTTAACCCGCTCCACCACCTGCTCAGACCCTTAAAAGAGATGGTAATTTCAGAGTATTTATATACTCCAAAGATATACCACCTCCCAAGAGCACTAGAGCAAGTGAGGGGTCATTTGTACGTTTTTTCATCCAGTCCCTGTTAATATGGGAGAACACTGTGTCTATGCTTAAGTCACAACTCTCCTAAACACGAGAGTGAAGTATACAACTTTAGAACACTTTCCCACCAGGCGACTCGAACCCTAGCCAGCACAGAAGCCTTCCAGCAACTGGCATAACAGGTACACCTTAACCCACTCCACCACCTGCTCAGACCCTTAAAAGAGATGGTAATTTCGGAGTATTTATACACTCCAAAGATATACCACCTCCCAAGAGCACTAGAGCAAGTGAGGGGTCATTTGTACGTTTTTTCATCCAGTCCCTGTTAATATGAGAGAACACTGTGTCTATGCTTAAGGCACAACTCTCCTAAACACGAGAGTGAAGTATACAACTTTAGAACACTTTCCCACCAGGAGACACGAACCCTAGCCAGCACAGAAGCCTTCCAGCAACTGGCATAACAGGTACGCCTTAACCCGCTCCACCACCTGCTCAGACCCTTAAAAGAGATGGTAATTTCGGAGTATTTATACACTCCAAAGATATACCACCTCCCAAGAGCACTAGAGCAAGTGAGGGGTCATTTGTACGTTTTTTCATCCAGTCCCTGTTAATATGGGAGAACACTGTGTCTATGCTTAAGGCACAACTCTCCTAAACACGAGAGTGAAGTATACAACTTTAGAACACTTTCCCACAAGGAGACTCGAACCCTAGCCAGCACAGAAGCCTTCCAGCAACTGGCATAACAGGTACGCCTGAACCCGCTCCACCACCTGCTCAGACCCTTAAAAGAGATGGTAATTTCGGAATATTTATACACTCCAAAGATATACCACCTCCCAAGAGCACTAGAGCAAGTGAGGGGTCATTTGTACGTTTTTTCATCCAGTCCCTGTTAATATGGGAGAACACTGTGTCTATGCTTAAGGCACAACTCTCCTAAACACGAGAGCGAAGTATACAACTTTAGAACACTTTCCCACCAGAAGACTCGAACCCTAGCCAGCACAGAAGCCTTCCAGCAACTGGCATAACAGGTACGCCTTAACCCGCTCCACCACCTGCTCAGACCCTTAAAAGAGATGGTAATTTCAGAGTATTTATATACTCCAAAGATATACCACCTCCCAAGAGCACTAGAGCAAGTGAGGGGTCATTTGTACGTTTTTTCATCCAGTCCCTGTTAATATGGGAGAACACTGTGTCTATGCTTAAGGCACAACTCTCCTAAACACGAGAGTGAAGTATACAACTTTAGAACACTTTCCCACCAGGCGACTCGAACCCTAGCCAGCACAGAAGCCTTCCAGCAACTGGCATAACAGGTACACCTTAACCCACTCCACCACCTGCTCAGACCCTTAAAAGAGATGGTAATTTCGGAGTATTTATACACTCCAAAGATATACCACCTCCCAAGAGCACTAGAGCAAGTGAGGGGTCATTTGTACGTTTTTTCATCCAGTCCCTGTTAATATGAGAGAACACTGTGTCTATGCTTAAGGCACAACTCTCCTAAACACGAGAGTGAAGTATACAACTTTAGAACACTTTCCCGCCAGGAGACACGAACCCTAGCCAGCACAGAAGCCTTCCAGCAACTGGCATAACAGGTACGCTTTAACCCGCTCCACCACCTGCTCAGACCCTTAAAAGAGATGGTAATTTCGGAGTATTTATACACTCCAAAGATATACCACCTCCCAAGAGCACTAGAGCAAGTGAGGCGTCATTTGAACGTTTTTTCATCCAGTCCCTGTTAATATGGGAGAACACTGTGTCTATGCTTAAGGCACAACTCTCCTAAACACGAGAGTGAAGTATACAACTTTAGAACACTTTCCCACAAGGAGACTCGAACCCTAGCCAGCACAGAAGCCTTCCAGCAACTGGCATAACAGGTACGCCTTAACCCGCTCCACCACCTGCTCAGACCCTTAAAAGAGATGGTAATTTCGGAATATTTATACACTCCAAAGATATACCACCTCCCAAGAGCACTAGAGCAAGTGAGGGGTCATTTGTACGTTTTTTCATCCAGTCCCTGTTAATATGGGAGAACACTGTGTCTATGCTTAAGGCACAACTCTCCTAAACACGAGAGCGAAGTATACAACTTTAGAACACTTTCCCACCAGAAGACTCGAACCCTAGCCAGCACAGAAGCCTTCCAGCAACTGGCATAACAGGTACGCCTTAACCCGCTCCACCACCTGCTCAGACCCTTAAAAGAGATGGTAATTTCAGAGTATTTATATACTCCAAAGATATACCACCTCCCAAGAGCACTAGAGCAAGTGAGGGGTCATTTGTACGTTTTTTCATCCAGTCCCTGTTAATATGGGAGAACACTGTGTCTATGCTTAAGGCACAACTCTCCTAAACACGAGAGTGAAGTATACAACTTTAGAACACTTTCCCACCAGGCGACTCGAACCCTAGCCAGCACAGAAGCCTTCCAGCAACTGGTATAACAGGTACACCTTAACCCACTCCACCACCTGCTCAGACCCTTAAAAGAGATGGTAATTTCGGAGTATTTATACACTCCAAAGATATACCACCTCCCAAGAGCACTAGAGCAAGTGAGGGGTCATTTGTACGTTTTTTCATCCAGTCCCTGTTAATATGGGAGAACACTGTGTCTATGCTTAAGGCACAACTCTCCTAAACACGAGAGCGAAGTATACAACTTTAGAACACTTTCCCACCAGAAGACTCGAACCCTAGCCAGCACAGAAGCCTTCCAGCAACTGGCATAACAGGTACGCCTTAACCCGCTCCACCACCTGCTCAGACCCTTAAAAGAGATGGTAATTTCAGAGTATTTATATACTCCAAAGATATACCACCTCCCAAGAGCACTAGAGCAAGTGAGGGGTCATTTGTACGTTTTTTCATCCAGTCCCTGTTAATATGGGAGAACACTGTGTCTATGCTTAAGGCACAACTCTCCTAAACACGAGAGTGAAGTATACAACTTTAGAACACTTTCCCACCAGGCGACTCGAACCCTAGCCAGCACAGAAGCCTTCCAGCAACTGGCATAACAGGTACACCTTAACCCACTCCACCACCTGCTCAGACCCTTAAAAGAGATGGTAATTTCGGAGTATTTATACACTCCAAAGATATACCACCTCCCAAGAGCACTAGAGCAAGTGAGGGGTCATTTGTACGTTTTTTCATCCAGTCCCTGTTAATATGAGAGAACACTGTGTCTATGCTTAAGGCACAACTCTCCTAAACACGAGAGTGAAGTATACAACTTTAGAACACTTTCCCGCCAGGAGACACGAACCCTAGCCAGCACAGAAGCCTTCCAGCAACTGGCATAACAGGTACGCTTTAACCCGCTCCACCACCTGCTCAGACCCTTAAAAGAGATGGTAATTTCGGAGTATTTATACACTCCAAAGATATACCACCTCCCAAGAGCACTAGAGCAAGTGAGGCGTCATTTGAACGTTTTTTCATCCAGTCCCTGTTAATATGGGAGAACACTGTGTCTATGCTTAAGGCACAACTCTCCTAAACACGAGAGTGAAGTATACAACTTTAGAACACTTTCCCACAAGGAGACTCGAACCCTAGCCAGCACAGAAGCCTTCCAGCAACTGGCATAACAGGTACGCCTTAACCCGCTCCACCACCTGCTCAGACCCTTAAAAGAGATGGTAATTTCGGAGTATTTATACACTCCAAAGATATACCACCTCCCAAGAGCACTAGAACAAGTGAGGGGTCATTTGTACTTTTTTTCATCCAGTCCCTGATAATATGGGAGAACACTGTGTCTATGCATAAGGCACAACTCTCCTAAACACGAGAGTGAAGTATACAACTTTAGAACACTTTCCCACCAGGAGACTCGAACCCTAGCCAGCACAGAAGGCTTCCAGCAACTGGCATAACAGGTACGCCTTAACCCGCTCCACCACCTGCTCAGACCCTTAAAAGAGATTGTAATTTCGGAGTATTTATACACTCCAAAGATATTCCACCTCCCAAGAGCACTAGAGCAAGTGAGGGGTCATTTGTACGTTTTTTCATCCAGTCACTGTTAATATGGGAGAACACTGTGTCTATGCTTAAGGCACAACTCTCCTAAACACGAGAGTGAAGTATACAACTTTAGAACACTTTCCCACCAGGAGACTCGAACCCTAGCCAGCACAGAATCCTTCCAGCAACTGGCATAACAGGTACGCCTTAACCCGCTCCACCACCTGCTCAGACCCTTAAAAGAGATGGTAATTTCGGAGTATATATACCCTCCAAAGATATACCACCTCCCAAGAGCACTAGAGCAAGTGAGGGGTCATTTGTACGTTTTTTCATCCAGTCCCTGATAATATGGGAGAACACTGTGTCTATGCTTAAGGCACAATTCTCCTAAACACGAGAGTGAAGTATACAACTTTAGAGCAGTTTCCCACCAGGAGACTCGAACCCTAGCCAGCACAGAAGCCTTCCAGCAACTGGCATAACAGGTACGCCTTAACCCGCTCCACCACCTGCTCAGACCCTTAAAAGAGATGGTAATTTCGGAGTATTTATACACTCCAAAGATATACCACCTCCCAAGAGCACTAGAGCAAGTGAGGGGTCATTTGTACGTTTTTTCATCCAGTCACTGTTAATATGGGGGAACACTGTGTCTATGCTTAAGGCACAACTCTCCTAAAGACGAGAGTGAAGTATACAACTTTAGAACACTTTCCCACCAGGAGACTCGAACCCTAGCCAGCACAGAAGCCTTCCAGCAACTGGCATAACAGGTACGCCTTAACCCACTCCACCACCTGCTCAGACCCTTAAAAGAGATGGTAATTTTGGAGTATTTATACACTCCAAAGATATACCACCTCCCAAGAGCACTAGAGCAAGTGAGGGGTCATTTGTACGTTTTTTCTTCCAGTCCCTGTTAATATGAGAGAACACTGTGTCTATGCTTAAGGCACAACTCTCCTAAACACGAGAGTGAAGTATACAACTTTAGAACACTTTCCCACCAGGAGACACGAACCCTAGCCAGCACAGAAGCCTTCCAGCAACTGGCATAACAGGTACGCCTTAACCCGCTCCACCACCTGCTCAGACCCTTAAAAGAGATGGTAATTTCGGAGTATTTATACACTCCAAAGATATACCACCTCCCAGGAGCACTAGAGCAAGTGAGGGGTCATTTGTACGTTTTTTCATCCAGTCCCTGTTAATATGGGAGAACACTGTGTCTATGCTTAAGGCACAACTCTCCTAAACACGAGAGTGAAGTATACAACTTTAGAACACTTTCCCACAAGGAGACTCGAACCCTAGCCAGCACAGAAGCCTTCCAGCAACTGGCATAACAGGTACGCCTTAACCCGCTCCACCACCTGCTCAGACCCTTAAAAGAGATGGTAATTTCGGAATATTTATACACTCCAAAGATATACCACCTCCCAAGAGCACTAGAGCAAGTGAGGGGTCATTTGTACGTTTTTTCATCCAGTCCCTGTTAATATGGGAGAACACTGTGTCTATGCTTAAGGCACAATCTCCTAAACACGAGAGCGAAGTATACAACTTTAGAACACTTTCCCACCAGGAGACTCGAACCCTAGCCAGCACAGAAGCCTTCCAGCAACTGGCATAACAGGTACGCCTTAACCCGCTCCACCACCTGCTCAGACCCTTAAAAGAGATGGTAATTTCGGAGTATTTATACACTCTAAAGATATACCACCTCCCAAGAGCACTAGAGCAAGTGAGGGGTCATTTGTACGTTTTTTCATCCAGTCCCTGTTAATATGGGAGAACACTGTCTCTATGCTTAAGGCACAACTCTCCTAAACACGAGAGTGAAGTATACAACTTTAGAACACTTTCCCACCAGGAGACTCGAACCCTAGCCAGCACAGAAGCCTTCCAGCAACTGGCATAACAGGTACGCCTTAACCCGCTCCACCACCTGCTCAGACCCTTAAAAGAGATGGTAATTTCAGAGTATTTATATACTCCAAAGATATACCACCTCCCAAGAGCACTAGAGCAAGTGAGGGGTCATTTGTACGTTTTTTCATCCAGTCCCTGTTAATATGGGAGAACACTGTGTCTATGCTTAAGTCACAACTCTCCTAAACACGAGAGTGAAGTATACAACTTTAGAACACTTTCCCACCAGGCGACTCGAACCCTAGCCAGCACAGAAGCCTTCCAGCAACTGGCATAACAGGTACACCTTAACCCACTCCACCACCTGCTCAGACCCTTAAAAGAGATGGTAATTTCGGAGTATTTATACACTCCAAAGATATACCACCTCCCAAGAGCACTAGAGCAAGTGAGGGGTCATTTGTACGTTTTTTCATCCAGTCCCTGTTAATATGAGAGAACACTGTGTCTATGCTTAAGGCACAACTCTCCTAAACACGAGAGTGAAGTATACAACTTTAGAACACTTTCCCACCAGGAGACACGAACCCTAGCCAGCACAGAAGCCTTCCAGCAACTGGCATAACAGGTACGCCTTAACCCGCTCCACCACCTGCTCAGACCCTTAAAAGAGATAGTAATTTCGGAGTATTTATACACTCCAAAGATATACCACCTCCCAAGAGCACTAGAGCAAGTGAGGGGTCATTTGTACGTTTTTTCATCCAGTCCCTGTTAATATGGGAGAACACTGTGTCTATGCTTAAGGCACAACTCTCCTAAACACGAGAGTGAAGTATACAACTTTAGAACACTTTCCCACAAGGAGACTCGAACCCTAGCCAGCACAGAAGCCTTCCAGCAACTGGCATAACAGGTACGCCTTAACCCGCTCCACCACCTGCTCAGACCCTTAAAAGAGATGGTAATTTCGGAATATTTATACACTCCAAAGATATACCACCTCCCAAGAGCACTAGAGCAAGTGAGGGGTCATTTGTACGTTTTTTCATCCAGTCCCTGTTAATATGGGAGAACACTGTGTCTATGCTTAAGGCACAACTCTCCTAAACACGAGAGCGAAGTATACAACTTTAGAACACTTTCCCACCAGAAGACTCGAACCCTAGCCAGCACAGAAGCCTTCCAGCAACTGGCATAACAGGTACGCCTTAACCCGCTCCACCACCTGCTCAGACCCTTAAAAGAGATGGTAATTTCAGAGTATTTATATACTCCAAAGATATACCACCTCCCAAGAGCACTAGAGCAAGTGAGGGGTCATTTGTACGTTTTTTCATCCAGTCCCTGTTAATATGGGAGAACACTGTGTCTATGCTTAAGGCACAACTCTCCTAAACACGAGAGTGAAGTATACAACTTTAGAACACTTTCCCACCAGGCGACTCGAACCCTAGCCAGCACAGAAGCCTTCCAGCAACTGGCATAACAGGTACACCTTAACCCACTCCACCACCTGCTCAGACCCTTAAAAGAGATGGTAATTTCGGAGTATTTATACACTCCAAAGATATACCACCTCCCAAGAGCACTAGAGCAAGTGAGGGGTCATTTGTACGTTTTTTCATCCAGTCCCTGTTAATATGAGAGAACACTGTGTCTATGCTTAAGGCACAACTCTCCTAAACACGAGAGTGAAGTATACAACTTTAGAACACTTTCCCGCCAGGAGACACGAACCCTAGCCAGCACAGAAGCCTTCCAGCAACTGGCATAACAGGTACGCTTTAACCCGCTCCACCACCTGCTCAGACCCTTAAAAGAGATGGTAATTTCGGAGTATTTATACACTCCAAAGATATACCACCTCCCAAGAGCACTAGAGCAAGTGAGGCGTCATTTGAACGTTTTTTCATCCAGTCCCTGTTAATATGGGAGAACACTGTGTCTATGCTTAAGGCACAACTCTCCTAAACACGAGAGTGAAGTATACAACTTTAGAACACTTTCCCACAAGGAGACTCGAACCCTAGCCAGCACAGAAGCCTTCCAGCAACTGGCATAACAGGTACGCCTTAACCCGCTCCACCACCTGCTCAGACCCTTAAAAGAGATGGTAATTTCGGAGTATTTATACACTCCAAAGATATACCACCTCCCAAGAGCACTAGAACAAGTGAGGGGTCATTTGTACTTTTTTTCATCCAGTCCCTGATAATATGGGAGAACACTGTGTCTATGCATAAGGCACAACTCTCCTAAACACGAGAGTGAAGTATACAACTTTAGAACACTTTCCCACCAGGAGACTCGAACCCTAGCCAGCACAGAAGGCTTCCAGCAACTGGCATAACAGGTACGCCTTAACCCGCTCCACCACCTGCTCAGACCCTTAAAAGAGATTGTAATTTCGGAGTATTTATACACTCCAAAGATATTCCACCTCCCAAGAGCACTAGAGCAAGTGAGGGGTCATTTGTACGTTTTTTCATCCAGTCACTGTTAATATGGGAGAACACTGTGTCTATGCTTAAGGCACAACTCTCCTAAACACGAGAGTGAAGTATACAACTTTAGAACACTTTCCCACCAGGAGACTCGAACCCTAGCCAGCACAGAATCCTTCCAGCAACTGGCATAACAGGTACGCCTTAACCCGCTCCACCACCTGCTCAGACCCTTAAAAGAGATGGTAATTTCGGAGTATATATACCCTCCAAAGATATACCACCTCCCAAGAGCACTAGAGCAAGTGAGGGGTCATTTGTACGTTTTTTCATCCAGTCCCTGATAATATGGGAGAACACTGTGTCTATGCTTAAGGCACAATTCTCCTAAACACGAGAGTGAAGTATACAACTTTAGAGCAGTTTCCCACCAGGAGACTCGAACCCTAGCCAGCACAGAAGCCTTCCAGCAACTGGCATAACAGGTACGCCTTAACCCGCTCCACCACCTGCTCAGACCCTTAAAGGAGATTGTAATTTCGGAGTATTTATACACTCCAAAGATATACCACCTCCCAAGAGCACTAGAGCAAGTGAGGGGTCATTTGTACGTTTTTTCATCCAGTCACTGTTAATATGGGAGAACACTGTGTCTATGCTTAAGGCACAACTCTCCTAAACACGAGAGTGAAGTATACAACTTTAGAACACTTTCCCACCAGGAGACTCGAACCCTAGCCAGCACAGAAGCCTTCCAGCAACTGGCATAACAGGTACGCCTTAACCCGCTCCACCACCTGCTCAGACCCTTAAAAGAGATGGTAAATTCGGAGTATTTATACACTCCAAAGATATACCACCTCCCAAGAGCACTAGAGCAAGTGAGGGGTCATTTGTACGTTTTTTCATCCAGTCCCTGTTAATATGAGAGAACACTGTGTCTATGCTTAAGGCACAACTCTCCTAAACACGAGAGTGAAGTATACAACTTTAGAACACTTTCCCACCAGGAGACTCGAACCCTTGCCAGCACAGAAGCCCTCCAGCAACTGGCATAACAGGTACGCCTTAACCCGCTCCACCACCTGCTCAGACCCTTAAAAGAGATGGTAATTTCGGAGTATTTATACACTCCAAAGATATACCACCTCCCAAGAGCACTAGAGCAAGTGAGGGGTCATTTGTACGTTTTTTCATCCAGTCCCTGTTAATATGGGAGAACACTGTGTCTATGCTTAAGGCACAACTCTCCAAAACACGAGAGTGAAGTATACAACTTTAGAACACTTTCCCACCAGGAGACTCGAACCCTAGCCAGCACAGAAGCCTTCCAGCAACTGGCATAACAGGTACGCCTTAACCCGCTCCACCACCTGCTCAGACCCTTAAAAGAGATTGTAATTTCGGAGTATTTATACACTCCAAAGATATACCACCTCCCAAGAGCACTAGAGCAAGTGAGGGGTCATTTGTACGTTTTTTCATCCAGTCACTGTTAATATGGGAGAACACTGTGTCTATGCTTAAGGCACATCTCTCCTAAACACGAGAGTGAAGTATACAACTTTAGAACACTTTCCAACCAGGAGACTCGAACCCTAGCCAGCACAGAAGCCTTCCAGCAACTGGCATAACAGGTACGCCTTAACCCGCTCCACCACCTGCTCAGACCCTTAAAAGAGATGGTAATTTCGGAGTATTTATACACTCCGAAACACTTTATACACTTTATCTTTGGAGTGTATAAATACTCCGAAATTACCATCTCTTTAAAGGGTCTGAGCAGGTGGTGGAGCGGGTTAAGGTGTACCTGTTATGCCAGTTGCTGGAAGGCTTCTGTGCTGGCTAGGGTTCGAGTCTCCTGGTGGGAAAGTGTTCTAAAGTTGTATACTTCACTCTCGTGTTTAGGAGAGTTGTGCCTTAAGCATAGACACAGTGTTCACCCATATTAACAGGGACTGGATGAAAAAACGTACAAATGACCCCTCACTTGCTCTAGTGCTCTTGGGAGGTGGTATATCTTTGGAGTGTGTAAATACTCCGAAATTACCATCTCTTTTAAGGGTCTGAGCAGATGGTGGAGCGGGTTAAGGCGTACCTGTTATGGCAGTTGCTGGAAGGCTTCTGTGCTGGCTAGGGTTCGAGTCTCCTGGTGGGAAAGTGTTCTAAAGTTGTATACTTCACTCTCGTGTTTAGGATAGTTGTGCCTTAAGCATAGACACAGTGTTCTCCCATATTAACAAAGACTGGATGAAAAAACGTACAAATGACCCCTCACTTGCTCTAGTGCTCTTGGGTGGTGGTATATCTTTGGAGTGTATAAATACTCCGAAATTACCATCTCTTTTAAGGGTCTGAGCAGGTGGTGGAGCGGGTTAAGGCGTACCTGTTATGCCAGTTGCTGGAAGGCTTCTGTACTGGCTAGGGTTCGAGTCTCCTGGTGGGAAAGTGTTCTAAAGTTGTATACTTCACTCTCGTGTTTAGGAGAGTTGTGCCTTAAGCATAGACACAGTGTTCTCCCATATTAACAAAGACTGGATGAAAAAACGTACAAATGACCCCTCACTTGCTCTAGTGCTCTTGGGTGGTGGTATATCTTTGGAGTGTATAAATACTCCGAAATTACCATCTCTTTTAAGGGTCTGAGCAGGTGGTGGAGCGGGTTAAGGCGTACCTGTTATGCCAGTTGCTGGAAGGCTTCTGTGCTGGCTAGGGTTCGAGTCTCCTGGTGGGAAAGTGTTCTAAAGTTGTATACTTCACTCTCGTGTTTAGGAGAGTTGTGCCTTAAGCATAGACACAGTGTTCTCCCATATTAACAGGGACTGGATGAAAAAACGTACAAATGACCCCTCACTTGCTCTAGTGCTCTTGGGAGGTGGTATATCTTTGGAATGTATAAATACTCCGAAATTACCATCTCTTTTAAGGGTCTGAGCAGGTGGTGGAGCGGGTTAAGGCGTACCTGTTATGCCAGTTGCTGGAAGGCTTCTGTGCTGGCTAGGGTTCAAGTCTCCTGGTGGGAAAGTGTTCTAAAGTTGTATACTTCACTCTCGTGTTTAGGAGAGTTGTGCCTTAAGCATAGACAGAGTGTTCTCCCATATTAACAGGGACTGGATGAAAAAACGTACAAATGACCCCTCACTTGCTCTAGTGCTCTTGGGAGGTGGTATATCTTTGGAGTGTATAAATACTCCGAAATTACCATCTCTTTTAAGGGTCTGAGCAGGTGGTGGAGCGGGTTAAGGTGTACCTGTTATGCCAGTTGCTGGAAGGCTTCTGTGCTGGCTAGGGTTCGAGTCTCCTGGTGGGAAAGTGTTCTAAAGTTGTTTACTTCACTCTCGTGTTTAGGAGAGTTGTGCCTTAAGCATAGACACAGTGTTCTCCCATATTAACAGGGACTGGATGAAAAAACGTACAAATGACCCCTCACTTGCTCTAGTGCTCTTGGGAGGTGGTATATCTTTGGAGTGTATAAATACTCCGAAATTACAATCTCTTTTAAGGGTCTGAGCAGGTGGTGGAGCGGGTTAAGGCGTACCTGTTATGCCAGTTGCTGGAAGGCTTCTGTGCTGGCTAGGGTTCGAGTCTCCTGGTGGGAAAGTGTTCTAAAGTTGTATACTTCACTCTCGTGTTTAGGAGAGTTGTGCCTTAAGCATAGACACAGTGTTCTCCCATATTAACAGGGACTGGATGAAAAAACGTACAAATGACCCCTCACTTGCTCTAGTGCTCTTGGGAGGTGGTATCTCTTTTGAGTGTATAAATACTCCGAAATTACCATCTCTTTTAAGGGTCTGAGCAGGTGGTGGAGCGGGTTAAGGCATACCTGTTATGCCAGTTGCTGGAAGGCTTCTGTGCTGGCTAGGGTTCGAGTCTCCTGGTGGGAAAGTGTTCTAAAGTTGTTTACTTCACTCTCGTGTTTAGGAGAGTTGTGCCTTAAGCATAGTCACAGTGTTCTCCCATATTAACAGGGACTGGATGAAAAAACGTACAAATGACCCTTCACTTGCTCTAGTGCTCTTGGGAGGTGGTATATCTTTGGAGTGTATAAATACTCCGAAATTACCATCTCTTTTAAGGGTCTGAGCAGGTGGTGGAGCGGGTTAAGGTGTACCTGTTATGCCAGTTGCTGGAAGGCTTCTGTGCTGGCTAGGGTTCGAGTCTCCTGGTGGGAAAGTGTTCTAAAGTTGTTTACTTCACTCTCGTGTTTAGGAGAGTTGTGCCTTAAGCATAGACACAGTGTTCTCCCATATTAACAGGGACTGGATGAAAAAACGTACAAATGACCCCTCACTTGCTCTAGTGCTCTTGGGAGGTGGTATATCTTTGGAGTGTATAAATACTCCGAAATTACAATCTCTTTTAAGGGTCTGAGCAGGTGGTGGAGCGGGTTAAGGCGTACCTGTTATGCCAGTTGCTGGAAGGCTTCTGTGCTGGCTAGGGTTCGAGTCTCCTGGTGGGAAAGTGTTCTAAAGTTGTATACTTCACTCTCGTGTTTAGGAGAGTTGTGCCTTAAGCATAGACACAGTGTTCTCCCATATTAACAGGGACTGGATGAAAAAACGTACAAATGACCCCTCACTTGCTCTAGTGCTCTTGGGAGGTGGTATATCTTTGGAGTGTATAAATACTCCGAAATTACCATCTCTTTTAAGGGTCTGAGCAGGTGGTGGAGTGAGTTAAGGTGTACCTGTTATGCCAGTTGCTGGAAGGCTTCTGTGCTGGCTAGGGTTCGAGTCTCCTGGTGGGAAAGTATTCTAAAGTTGTTTACTTCACTCTCGTGTTTAGGAGAGTTGTGCCTTAAGCATAGACACAGTGTTCTCCCATATTAACAGGGACTGGATGAAAAAACGTACAAATGACCCCTCACTTGCTCTAGTGCTCTTGGGAGGTGGTATATCTTTTGAGTGTATAAATACTCCGAAATTACCATCTCTTTTAAGGGTCTGAGCAGGTGGTGGAGCGGGTTAAGGCGTACCTGTTATGCCAGTTGCTGGAAGGCTTCTGTGCTGGCTAGAGTTCGAGTCTCCTGGTGGGAAAGTGTTCTAAAGTTGTATACTTCACTCTCGTGTTTAGGAGAGTTGTGCCTTAAGCATAGACACAGTGTTCTCCCATATTAACAGGGACTGGATGAAAAAACGTACAAATGACCCCTCACTTGCTCTAGTGCTCTTGGGAGGTGGTATATCTTTGGAGTGTATAAATACTCCGAAATTACCATCTCTTTTAAGGGTCTGAGCAGGTGGTGGAGCGGGTTAAGGCGTACCTGTTATGCCAGTTGCTGGAAGGCTTCTGTGCTGGCTAGGGTTCGAGTCTCCTGGTGGGAAAGTGTTCTAAAGTTGTACACTTCACTCTCGTGTTTAGGAGAGTTGTGCCTTAAGCATAGACACAGTGTTCTCCCATATTAACAGGGACTGGATGAAAAAACGTACAAATGACCCCTCACTTGCTCTAGTGCTCTTGGGAGGTGGTATATCTTTGGAGTGTATAAATACTCCGAAATTACCATCTCTTTTAAGGGTCTGAGCAGGTGGTGGAGCGGGTTAAGGCGTACCTGTTATGCCAGTTGCTGGAAGGCTTCTGTGCTGGCTAGAGTTCGAGTCTCCTGGTGGGAAAGTGTTCTAAAGTTGTATACTTCACTCTCGTGTTTAGGAGAGTTGTGCCTTAAGCATAGACACAGTGTTCTCCCATATTAACAGGGACTGGATGAAAAAACGTACAAATGACCCCTCACTTGCTCTAGTGCTCTTGGGAGGTGGTATATCTTTGGAGTGTATAAATACTCCGAAATTACCATCTCTTTTAAGGGTCTGAGCAGGTGGTGGAGCGGGTTAAGGCGTACCTGTTATGCCAGTTGCTGGAAGGCTTCTGTGCTGGCTAGGGTTCGAGTCTCCTGGTGGGAAAGTGTTCTAAAGTTGTACACTTCACTCTCGTGTTTAGGAGAGTTGTGCCTTAAGCATAGACACAGTGTTCTCCCATATTAACAGGGACTGGATGAAAAAACGTACAAATGACCCCTCACTTGCTCTAGTGCTCTTGGGAGGTGGTATATCTTTGGAGTGTATAAATACTCCGAAATTACCATCTCTTTTAAGGGTCTGAGCAGGTGGTGGAGCGGGTTAAGGCGTACCTGTTATGCCAGTTGCTGGAAGGCTTCTGTGCTGGCTAGGGTTCGAGTCTCCTGGTAGGAAAGTGTTCTAAAGTTGTATACTTCACTCTCGTGTTTAGGAGAGTTGTGCCTTAAGCATAGACACACTGTTCTCCCATATTAACAAAGACTGGATGAAAAAACGTACAAATGACCCCTCACTTGCTCTAGTGCTCTTGGGTGGTGGTATATCTTTGGAGTGTATAAATACTCCGAAATTACCATCTCTTTTAAGGGTCTGAGCAGGTGGTGGAGGGGGTTAAGGCGTACCTGTTATGCCAGTTGCTGGAAGGCTTCTGTGCTGGCTAGGGTTCGAGTCTCCTGGTGGGAAAGTATTCTAAAGTTGTTTACTTCACTCTCGTGTTTAGGAGAGTTGTGCCTTAAGCATAGACACAGTGTTCTCCCATATTAACAGGGACTGGATGAAAAAACGTACAAATGACCCCTCACTTGCTCTAGTGCTCTTGGGAGGTGGTATATCTTTTGAGTGTATAAATACTCCGAAATTACCATCTCTTTTAAGGGTCTGAGCAGGTGGTGGAGCGGGTTAAGGCGTACCTGTTATGCCAGTTGCTGGAAGGCTTCTGTGCTGGCTAGAGTTCGAGTCTCCTGGTGGGAAAGTGTTCTAAAGTTGTATACTTCACTCTCGTGTTTAGGAGAGTTGTGCCTTAAGCATAGACACAGTGTTCTCCCATATTAACAGGGACTGGATGAAAAAACGTACAAATGACCCCTCACTTGCTCTAGTGCTCTTGGGAGGTGGTATATCTTTGGAGTGTATAAATACTCCGAAATTACCATCTCTTTTAAGGGTCTGAGCAGGTGGTGGAGCGGGTTAAGGCGTACCTGTTATGCCAGTTGCTGGAAGGCTTCTGTGCTGGCTAGGGTTCGAGTCTCCTGGTGGGAAAGTGTTCTAAAGTTGTACACTTCACTCTCGTGTTTAGGAGAGTTGTGCCTTAAGCATAGACACAGTGTTCTCCCATATTAACAGGGACTGGATGAAAAAACGTACAAATGACCCCTCACTTGCTCTAGTGCTCTTGGGAGGTGGTATATCTTTGGAGTGTATAAATACTCCGAAATTACCATCTCTTTTAAGGGTCTGAGCAGGTGGTGGAGCGGGTTAAGGCGTACCTGTTATGCCAGTTGCTGGAAGGCTTCTGTGCTGGCTAGGGTTCGAGTCTCCTGGTAGGAAAGTGTTCTAAAGTTGTATACTTCACTCTCGTGTTTAGGAGAGTTGTGCCTTAAGCATAGACACACTGTTCTCCCATATTAACAAAGACTGGATGAAAAAACGTACAAATGACCCCTCACTTGCTCTAGTGCTCTTGGGTGGTGGTATATCTTTGGAGTGTATAAATACTCCGAAATTACCATCTCTTTTAAGGGTCTGAGCAGGTGGTGGAGGGGGTTAAGGCGTACCTGTTATGCCAGTTGATGGAAGGCTTCTGTGCTGGCTAGGGTTCGAGTCTCCTGGTGGGAAAGTGTTCTAAAGTTGTATACCTCACTCTCGTGTTTAGGAGAGTTGTGCCTTAAGCATAGACACAGTGTTCTCCCATATTAACAGGGACTGGATGAAAAAACGTACAAATGACCCCTCATTTGCTCTAGTGCTCTTGGGAGGTGGTATATCTTTGGAGTGTATAAATACTCCGAAATTACCATCTCTTTTAAGGGTCTGAGCAGGTGGTGGAGCGGGTTAAGGCGTACCTGTTATGCCAGTTGCTGGAAGGCTTCTGTGCTGGCTAGGGTTCAAGTCTCCTGGTGGGAAAGTGTTCTAAAGTTGTATACTTCACTCTCGTGTTTAGGAGAGTTGTGCCTTAAGCATAGACACAGTGTTCTCCCATATTAACAGGGACTGGATGAAAAAACGTACAAATGACCCCTCACTTGCTCTAGTGCTCTTGGGAGGTGGTATATCTTTGGAGTGTATAAATACTCCGAAATTACCATCTCTTTTAAGGGTCTGAGCAGGTGGTGGAGCGAGTTAAGGTGTACCTGTTATGCCAGTTGCTGGAAGGCTTCTGTGCTGGCTAGGGTTCGAGTCTCCTGGTGGGAAAGTATTCTAAAGTTGTTTACTTCACTCTCGTGTTTAGGAGAGTTGTGCCTTAAGCATAGACACAGTGTTCTCCCATATTAACAGGGACTGGATGAAAAAACGTACAAATGACCCCTCACTTGCTCTAGTGCTCTTGGGAGGTGGTATATCTTTTGAGTGTATAAATACTCCGAAATTACCATCTCTTTTAAGGGTCTGAGCAGGTGGTGGAGCGGGTTAAGGCGTACCTGTTATGCCAGTTGCTGGAAGGCTTCTGTGCTGGCTAGAGTTCGAGTCTCCTGGTGGGAAAGTGTTCTAAAGTTGTATACTTCACTCTCGTGTTTAGGAGAGTTGTGCCTTAAGCATAGACACAGTGTTCTCCCATATTAACAGGGATTGGATGCGTACCTGTTATGCCAGTTGCTGGAAGGCTTCTGTGCTGGCTAGAGTTCGAGTCTCCTGGTGGGAAAGTGTTCTAAAGTTGTATACTTCACTCTCGTGTTTAGGAGAGTTGTGCCTTAAGCATAGACACAGTGTTCTCCCATATTAACAGGGATTGGATGAAAAAACGTACAAATGACCCCTCACTTGCTCTAGTGCTCTTGGGAGGTGGTATATCTTTGGAGTGTATAAATACTCCGAAATTACCATCTCTTTTAAGGGTCTGAGCAGGTGGTGGAGCGGGTTAAGGCGTACCTGTTATGCCAGTTGCTGGAAGGCTTCTGTGCTGGCTAGGGTTCGAGTCTCCTGGTGGGAAAGTGTTCTAAAGTTGTATACTTCACTCTCGTGTTTAGGAGAGTTGTGCCTTAAGCATAGACACAGTGTTCTCCCATATTAACAGGGACTGGATGAAAAAACGTACAAATGACCCCTCACTTGCTCTAGTGCTCTTGGGAGGTGGTATATCTTTGGAGTGTATAAATACTCCGAAATTACCATCTCTTTTAAGGGTCTGAGCAGGTGGTGGAGCGGGTTAAGGCGTACCTGTTATGCCAGTTGCTGGAAGGCTTCTGTGCTGGCTAGGGTTCGAGTCTCCTGGTAGGAAAGTGTTCTAAAGTTGTATACTTCACTCTCGTGTTTAGGAGAGTTGTGCCTTAAGCATAGACACACTGTTCTCCTATATTAACAAAGACTGGATGAAAAAACGTACAAATGACCCCTCACTTGCTCTAGTGCTCTTGGGTGGTGGTATATCTTTGGAGTGTATAAATACTCCGAAATTACCATCTCTTTTAAGGGTCTGAGCAGGTGGTGGAGCGGGTTAAGGCGTACCTGTTATGCCAGTTGCTTGAAGGCTTCTGTGCTGGCTAGGGTTCGAGTCTCCTGGTGGGAAAGTGTTCTAAAGTTGTATACTTCACTCTCGTGTTTAGGAGAGTTGTGCCTTAAGCATAGACACAGTGTTCTCCCATATTAACAGGGACTGGATGAAAAAACGTACAAATGACCCCTTACTTGCTCTAGTGCTCTTGGGAGGTGGTATATCTTTTGGAGTGTATAAATACTCCAAAATTACCATCTCTTTTAAGGGTCTGAGCAGGTGGTGGAGCGGGTTAAGGCGTACCTGTTATGCCAGTTGATGGAAGGCTTCTGTGCTGGCTAGGGTTCGAGTCTCCTGGTGGGAAAGTGTTCTAAAGTTGTATACCTCACTCTCGTGTTTAGGAGAGTTGTGCCTTAAGCATAGACACAGTGTTCTCCCATATTAACAGGGACTGGATGAAAAAACGTACAAATGACCCCTCATTTGCTCTAGTGCTCTTGGGAGGTGGTATATCTTTGGAGTGTATAAATACTCCGAAATTACCATCTCTTTTAAGGGTCTGAGCAGGTGGTGGAGCGGGTTAAGGCGTACCTGTTATGCCAGTTGCTGGAAGGCTTCTGTGCTGGCTAGGGTTCGAGTCTCCTGGTGGGAAAGTGTTCTAAAGTTGTATACTTCACTCTCGTGTTTAGGAGAGTTGTGCCTTAAGCATAGACAGAGTGTTCTCCCATATTAACAGGGACTGGATGAAAAAACGTACAAATGACCCCTCACTTGCTCTAGTGCTCTTGGGAGGTGGTATATCTTTGGAGTGTATAAATACTCCGAAATTACCATCTCTTTTAAGGGTCTGAGCAGGTGGTGGAGCGGGTTAAGGTGTACCTGTTATGCCAGTTGCTGGAAGGCTTCTGTGCTGGCTAGGGTTCGAGTCTCCTGGTGGGAAAGTGTTCTAAAGTTGTATACTTCACTCTCGTGTTTAGGAGAGTTGTGCCTTAAGCATAGACACAGTGTTCTCCCATATTAACAGGGACTGGATGAAAAAACGTACAAATGACCCCTCACTTGCTCTAGTGCTCTTGGGAGGTGGTATCTCTTTTGAGTGTATAAATACTCCGAAATTACCATCTCTTTTAAGGGTCTGAGCAGGTGGTGGAGCGGGTTAAGGCGTACCTGTTATGCCAGTTGCTGGAAGGCTTCTGTGCTGGCTAGGGTTCGAGTCTCCTGGTGGGAAAGTGTTCTAAAGTTGTTTACTTCACTCTCGTGTTTAGGAGAGTTGTGCCTTAAGCATAGACACAGTGTTCTCCCATATTAACAGGGACTAGATGAAAAAACGTACAAATGACCCTTCACTTGCTCTAGTGCTCTTGGGAGGTGGTATATCTTTGGAGTGTATAAATACTCCGAAATTACCATCTCTTTTAAGGGTCTGAGCAGGTGGTGGAGCGGGTTAAGGTGTACCTGTTATGCCAGTTGCTGGAAGGCTTCTGTGCTGGCTAGGGTTCGAGTCTCCTGGTGGGAAAGTGTTCTAAAGTTGTTTACTTCACTCTCGTGTTTAGGAGAGTTGTGCCTTAAGCATAGACACAGTGTTCTCCCATATTAACAGGGACTGGATGAAAAAACGTACAAATGACCCCTCACTTGCTCTAGTGCTCTTGGGAGGTGGTATATCTTCGGAGTGTATAAATACTCCGAAATTACAATCTCTTTTAAGGGTCTGAGCAGGTGGTGGAGCGGGTTAAGGCGTACCTGTTATGCCAGTTGCTGGAAGGCTTCTGTGCTGGCTAGGGTTCGAGTCTCCTGGTGGGAAAGTGTTCTAAAGTTGTATACTTCACTCTCGTGTTTAGGAGAGTTGTGCCTTAAGCATAGACACAGTGTTCTCCCATATTAACAGGGACTGGATGAAAAAACGTACAAATGACCCCTCACTTGCTCTAGTGCTCTTGGGAGGTGGTATATCTTTGGAGTGTATAAATACTCCGAAATTACCATCTCTTTTAAGGGTCTGAGCAGGTGGTGGAGCGAGTTAAGGTGTACCTGTTATGCCAGTTGCTGGAAGGCTTCTGTGCTGGCTAGGGTTCGAGTCTCCTGGTGGGAAAGTATTCTAAAGTTGTTTACTTCACTCTCGTGTTTAGGAGAGTTGTGCCTTAAGCATAGACAGAGTGTTCTCCCATATTAACAGGGACTGGATGAAAAAACGTACAAATGACCCCTCACTTGCTCTAGTGCTCTTGGGAGGTGGTATATCTTTTGAGTGTATAAATACTCCGAAATTACCATCTCTTTTAAGGGTCTGAGCAGGTGGTGGAGCGGGTTAAGGCGTACCTGTTATGCCAGTTGCTGGAAGGCTTCTGTGCTGGCTAGAGTTCGAGTCTCCTGGTGGGAAAGTGTTCTAAAGTTGTATACTTCACTCTCGTGTTTAGGAGAGTTGTGCCTTAAGCATAGACACAGTGTTCTCCCATATTAACAGGGACTGGATGAAAAAACGTACAAATGACCCCTCACTTGCTCTAGTGCTCTTGGGAGGTGGTATATCTTTGGAGTGTATAAATACTCCGAAATTACCATCTCTTTTAAGGGTCTGAGCAGGTGGTGGAGCGAGTTAAGGTGTACCTGTTATGCCAGTTGCTGGAAGGCTTCTGTGCTGGCTAGGGTTCGAGTCTCCTGGTGGGAAAGTATTCTAAAGTTGTTTACTTCACTCTCGTGTTTAGGAGAGTTGTGCCTTAAGCATAGACAGAGTGTTCTCCCATATTAACAGGGACTGGATGAAAAAACGTACAAATGACCCCTCACTTGCTCTAGTGCTCTTGGGAGGTGGTATATCTTTTGAGTGTATAAATACTCCGAAATTACCATCTCTTTTAAGGGTCTGAGCAGGTGGTGGAGCGGGTTAAGGCGTACCTGTTATGCCAGTTGCTGGAAGGCTTCTGTGCTGGCTAGAGTTCGAGTCTCCTGGTGGGAAAGTGTTCTAAAGTTGTATACTTCACTCTCGTGTTTAGGAGAGTTGTGCCTTAAGCATAGACACAGTGTTCTCCCATATTAACAGGGACTGGATGAAAAAACGTACAAATGACCCCTCACTTGCTCTAGTGCTCTTGGGAGGTGGTATATCTTTGGAGTGTATAAATACTCCGAAATTACCATCTCTTTTAAGGGTCTGAGCAGGTGGTGGAGCGGGTTAAGGCGTACCTGTTATGCCAGTTGCTGGAAGGCTTCTGTGCTGGCTAGGGTTCGAGTCTCCTGGTGGGAAAGTGTTCTAAAGTTGTATACTTCACTCTCGTGTTTAGGAGAGTTGTGCCTTAAGCATAGACACAGTGTTCTCCCATATTAACAGGGACTGGATGAAAAAACGTACAAATGACCCCTCACTTGCTCTAGTGCTCTTGGGAGGTGGTATATCTTTGGAGTGTATAAATACTCCGAAATTACCATCTCTTTTAAGGGTCTGAGCAGGTGGTGGAGCGGGTTAAGGCGTACCTGTTATGCCAGTTGCTGGAAGGCTTCTGTGCTGGCTAGGGTTCGAGTCTCCTGGTGGGAAAGTGTTCTAAAGTTGTATACTTCACTCTCGTGTTTAGGAGAGTTGTGCCTTAAGCATAGACACACTGTTCTCCCATATTAACAAAGACTGGATGAAAAAACGTACAAATGACCCCTCACTTGCTCTAGTGCTCTTGGGTGGTGGTATATCTTTGGAGTGTATAAATACTCAGAAATTACCATCTCTTTTAAGGGTCTGAGCAGGTGGTGGAGCGGGTTAAGGCGTACCTGTTATGCCAGTTGCTGGAAGGCTTCTGTGCTGGCTAGGGTTCGAGTCTCCTGGTGGGAAAGTGTTCTAAAGTTGTATACTTCACTCTCGTGTTTAGGAGAGTTGTGCCTTAAGCATAGACACAGTGTTCTCCCATATTAACAGGGACTGGATGAAAAAACGTACAAATGACCCCTCACTTGCTCTAGTGCTCTTGGGAGGTGGTATATCTTTGGAGTGTATAAATACTCCAAAATTACCATCTCTTTTAAGGGTCTGAGCAGGTGGTGGAGCGGGTTAAGGCGTACCTGTTATGCCAGTTGATGGAAGGCTTCTGTGCTGGCTAGGGTTCGAGTCTCCTGGTGGGAAAGTGTTCTAAAGTTGTATACCTCACTCTCGTGTTTAGGAGAGTTGTGCCTTAAGCATAGACACAGTGTTCTCCCATATTAACAGGGACTGGATGAAAAAACGTACAAATGACCCCTCACTTGCTCTAGTGCTCTTGGGAGGTGGTATATCTTTGGAGTGTATAAATACTCCGAAATTACCATCTCTTTTAAGGGTCTGAGCAGGTGGTGGAGCGGGTTAAGGCGTACCTGTTATGCCAGTTGCTGGAAGGCTTCTGTGCTGGCTAGGGTTCAAGTCTCCTGGTGGGAAAGTGTTCTAAAGTTGTATACTTCACTCTCGTGTTTAGGAGAGTTGTGCCTTAAGCATAGACAGAGTGTTCTCCCATATTAACAGGGACTGGATGAAAAAACGTACAAATGACCCCTCACTTGCTCTAGTGCTCTTGGGAGGTGGTATATCTTTGGAGTGTATAAATACTCCGAAATTACCATCTCTTTTAAGGGTCTGAGCAGGTGGTGGAGCGGGTTAAGGTGTACCTGTTATGCCAGTTGCTGGAAGGCTTCTGTGCTGGCTAGGGTTCGAGTCTCCTGGTGGGAAAGTGTTCTAAAGTTGTATACTTCACTCTCGTGTTTAGGAGAGTTGTGCCTTAAGCATAGACACAGTGTTCTCCCATATTAACAGGGACTGGATGAAAAAACGTACAAATGACCCCTCACTTGCTCTAGTGCTCTTGGGAGGTGGTATATCTTTGGAGTGTATAAATACTCCGAAATTACCATCTCTTTTAAGGGTCTGAGCAGGTGGTGGAGCGGGTTAAGGCGTACCTGTTATGCCAGTTGCTGGAAGGCTTCTGTGCTGGCTAGGGTTCGAGTCTCCTGGTGGGAAAGTGTTCTAAAGTTGTATACTTCACTCTCGTGTTTAGGAGAGTTGTGCCTTAAGCATAGACACAGTGTTCTCCCATATTAACAGGGACTGGATGAAAAAACGTACAAATGACCCCTCACTTGCTCTAGTGCTCTTGGGAGGTGGTATATCTTTGGAGTGTATAAATACTCCGAAATTACCATCTCTTTTAAGGGTCTGAGCAGGTGGTGGAGCGGGTTAAGGCGTACCTGTTATGCCAGTTGATGGAAGGCTTCTGTGCTGGCTAGGGTTCGAGTCTCCTGGTGGGAAAGTGTTCTAAAGTTGTATACTTCACTCTCGTGTTTAGGAGAGTTGTGCCTTAAGCATAGACACAGTGTTCTCCCATATTAACAAAGACTGGATGAAAAAACGTACAAATGACCCCTCACTTGCTCTAGTGCTCTTGGGTGGTGGTATATCTTTGGAGTGTATAAATACTCCGAAATTACCATCTCTTTTAAGGGTCTGAGCAGGTGGTGGAGCGGGTTAAGGCGTACCTGTTATGCCAGTTGCTGGAAGGCTTCTGTGCTGGCTAGGGTTCGAGTCTCCTGGTGGGAAAGTGTTCTAAAGTTGTATACTTCACTCTCGTGTTTAGGAGAGTTGTGCCTTAAGCATAGACACAGTGTTCTCCCATATTAACAGGGACTGGATGAAAAAACGTACAAATGACCCCTCACTTGCTCTAGTGCTCTTGGGAGGTGGTATATCTTTGGAGTGTATAAATACTCCGAAATTACAATCTCTTTTAAGGGTCTGAGCAGGTGGTGGAGCGGGTTAAGGCGTACCTGTTATGCCAGTTGCTGGAAGGCTTCTGTGCTGGCTAGGGTTCGAGTCTCCTGGTGGGAAAGTGTTCTAAAGTTGTATACTTCACTCTCGTGTTTAGGAGAGTTGTGCCTTAAGCATAGACACAGTGTTCTCCCATATTAACAGGGACTGGATGAAAAAACGTACAAATGACTCCTCACTTGCTCTAGTGCTCTTGGGAGGTGGTATATCTTTGGAGTGTATAAATACTCCGAAATTACCATCTCTTTTAAGGGTCTGAGCAGGTGGTGGAGCGGGTTAAGGTGTACCTGTTATGCCAGTTGCTGGAAGGCTTCTGTGCTGGCTAGGGTTCGAGTCTCCTGGTGGGAAAGTAGTTCTAAAGTTGTATACTTCACTCTCGTGTTTAGGAGAGTTGTGCCTTAAGCATAGACAGAGTGTTCTCCCATATTAACAGGGACTGGATGAAAAAACGTACAAATGACCCCTCACTTGCTCTAGTGCTCTTGGGAGGTGGTATATCTTTTGAGTGTATAAATACTCCGAAATTACCATCTCTTTTAAGGGTCTGAGCAGGTGGTGGAGCGGGTTAAGGCGTACCTGTTATGCCAGTTGCTGGAAGGCTTCTGTGCTGGCTAGGGTTCGAGTCTCCTGGTGGGAAAGTGTTCTAAAGTTGTATACTTCACTCTCGTGTTTAGGAGAGTTGTGCCTTAAGCATAGACACAGTGTTCTCCCATATTAACAGGGACTGGATGAAAAAACGTACAAATGACCCCTCACTTGCTCTAGTGCTCTTGGGAGGTGGTATATCTTTGGAGTGTATAAATACTCCGAAATTACCATCTCTTTTAAGGGTCTGAGCAGGTGGTGGAGCGGGTTAAGGCGTACCTGTTATGCCAGTTGCTGGAAGGCTTCTGTGCTGGCTAGGGTTCGAGTCTCCTGGTGGGAAAGTGTTCTAAAGTTGTATACTTCACTCTCGTGTTTAGGAGAGTTGTGCCTTAAGCATAGACACAGTGTTCTCCCATATTAACAGGGACTGGATGAAAAAACGTACAAATGACCCCTCACTTGCTCTAGTGCTCTTGGGAGGTGGTATATCTTTGGAGTGTATAAATACTCCGAAATTACCATCTCTTTTAAGGGTCTGAGCAGGTGGTGGAGCGGGTTAAGGCGTACCTGTTATGCCAGTTGCTGGAAGGCTTCTGTGCTGGCTAGGGTTCGAGTCTCCTGGTGGGAAAGTGTTCTAAAGTTGTATACTTCACTCTCGTGTTTAGGAGAGTTGTGCCTTAAGCATAGACACACGTGTTCTCCCATATTAACAAGGACTGGATGAAAAAACGTACAAATGACCCCTCACTTGCTCTAGTGCTCTTGGGTGGTGGTATATCTTTGGAGTGTATAAATACTCAGAAATTACCATCTCTTTTAAGGGTCTGAGCAGGTGGTGGAGCGGGTTAAGGCGTACCTGTTATGCCAGTTGCTGGAAGGCTTCTGTGCTGGCTAGGGTTCGAGTCTCCTGGTGGGAAAGTGTTCTAAAGTTGTATACTTCACTCTCGTGTTTAGGAGAGTTGTGCCTTAAGCATAGACACAGTGTTCTCCCATATTAACAGGGACTGGATGAAAAAACGTACAAATGACCCCTCACTTGCTCTAGTGCTCTTGGGAGGTGGTATATCTTTGGAGTGTATAAATACTCCGAAAATTACCATCTCTTTTAAGGGTCTGAGCAGGTGGTGGAGCGGGTTAAGGCGTACCTGTTATGCCAGTTGCTGGAAGGCTTCTGTGCTGGCTAGGGTTCGAGTCTCCTGGTGGGAAAGTGTTCTAAAGTTGTATACTTCACTCTCGTGTTTAGGAGAGTTGTGCCTTAAGCATAGACACAGTGTTCTCCCATATTAACAAGGGACTGGATGAAAAAACGTACAAATGACCCCTCACTTGCTCTAGTGCTCTTGGGAGGTGGTATATCTTTGGAGTGTATAAATACTCCGAAATTACCATCTCTTTTAAGGGTCTGAGCAGGTGGTGGAGCGGGTTAAGGCGTACCTGTTATGCCAGTTGCTGGAAGGCTTCTGTGCTGGCTAGGGTTCGAGTCTCCTGGTGGGAAAGTGTTCTAAAGTTGTATACTTCACTCTCGTGTTTAGGAGAGTTGTGCCTTAAGCATAGACACAGTGTTCTCCCATATTAACAGGGACTGGATGAAAAAACGTACAAATGACCCCTCACTTGCTCTAGTGCTCTTGGGAGGTGGTATATCTTTGGAGTGTATAAATACTCCGAAATTACAATCTCTTTTAAGGGTCTGAGCAGGTGGTGGAGCGGGTTAAGGCGTACCTGTTATGCCAGTTGCTGGAAGGCTTCTGTGCTGGCTAGGGTTCGAGTCTCCTGGTGGGAAAGTGTTCTAAAGTTGTATACTTCACTCTCGTGTTTAGGAGAGTTGTGCCTTAAGCATAGACACAGTGTTCTCCCATATTAACAGGGACTGGATGAAAAAACGTACAAATGACTCCTCACTTGCTCTAGTGCTCTTGGGAGGTGGTATATCTTTGGAGTGTATAAATACTCCGAAATTACCATCTCTTTTAAGGGTCTGAGCAGGTGGTGGAGCGGGTTAAGGTGTACCTGTTATGCCAGTTGCTGGAAGGCTTCTGTGCTGGCTAGGGTTCGAGTCTCCTGGTGGGAAAGTGTTCTAAAGTTGTTATACTTCACTCTCGTGTTTAGGAGAGTTGTGCCTTAAGCATAGACACAGTGTTCTCCCATATTAACAGGGACTGGATGAAAAAACGTACAAATGACCCCTCACTTGCTCTAGTGCTCTTGGGAGGTGGTATATCTTTGGAGTGTATAAATACTCCGAAATTACCATCTCTTTTAAGGGTCTGAGCAGGTGGTGGAGCGGGTTAAGGCGTACCTGTTATGCCAGTTGCTGGAAGGCTTCTGTGCTGGCTAGGGTTCGAGTCTCCTGGTGGGAAAGTGTTCTAAAGTTGTATACTTCACTCTCGTGTTTAGGAGAGTTGTGCCTTAAGCATAGACACAGTGTTCTCCCATATTAACAGGGACTGGATGAAAAAACGTACAAATGACCCCTCACTTGCTCTAGTGCTCTTGGGAGGTGGTATATCTTTGGAGTGTATAAATACTCCGAAATTACCATCTCTTTTAAGGGTCTGAGCAGGTGGTGGAGCGGGTTAAGGCGTACCTGTTATGCCAGTTGCTGGAAGGCTTCTGTGCTGGCTAGGGTTCGAGTCTCCTGGTGGGAAAGTGTTCTAAAGTTGTATACTTCACTCTCGTGTTTAGGAGAGTTGTGCCTTAAGCATAGACACAGTGTTCTCCCATATTAACAGGGACTGGATGAAAAAACGTACAAATGACCCCTCACTTGCTCTAGTGCTCTTGGGAGGTGGTATATCTTTGGAGTGTATAAATACTCCGAAATTACCATCTCTTTTAAGGGTCTGAGCAGGTGGTGGAGCGGGTTAAGGCGTACCTGTTATGCCAGTTGCTGGAAGGCTTCTGTGCTGGCTAGGGTTCGAGTCTCCTGGTGGGAAAGTGTTCTAAAGTTGTATACTTCACTCTCGTGTTTAGGAGAGTTGTGCCTTAAGCATAGACACAGTGTTCTCCCATATTAACAAGGACTGGATGAAAAAACGTACAAATGACCCCTCACTTGCTCTAGTGCTCTTGGGAGGTGGTATATCTTTGGAGTGTATAAATACTCCGAAATTACCATCTCTTTTAAGGGTCTGAGCAGGTGGTGGAGCGGGTTAAGGCGTACCTGTTATGCCAGTTGCTGGAAGGCTTCTGTGCTGGCTAGAGGTTCGAGTCTCCTGGTGGGAAAGTGTTCTAAAGTTGTATACTTCACTCTCGTGTTTAGGAGAGTTGTGCCTTAAGCATAGACACAGTGTTCTCCCATATTAACAGGGACTGGATGAAAAAACGTACAAATGACCCCTCACTTGCTCTAGTGCTCTTGGGAGGTGGTATATCTTTGGAGTGTATAAATACTCCGAAATTACCATCTCTTTTAAGGGTCTGAGCAGGTGGTGGAGCGGGTTAAGGCGTACCTGTTATGCCAGTTGATGGAAGGCTTCTGTGCTGGCTAGGGTTCGAGTCTCCTGGTGGGAAAGTGTTCTAAAGTTGTATACTTCACTCTCGTGTTTAGGAGAGTTGTGCCTTAAGCATAGACACAGTGTTCTCCCATATTAACAGGGACTGGATGAAAAAACGTACAAATGACCCCTCACTTGCTCTAGTGCTCTTGGGAGGTGGTATATCTTTGGAGTGTATAAATACTCCGAAATTACCATCTCTTTTAAGGGTCTGAGCAGGTGGTGGAGCGGGTTAAGGCGTACCTGTTATGCCAGTTGCTGGAAGGCTTCTGTGCTGGCTAGGGTTCGAGTCTCCTGGTGGGAAAGTGTTCTAAAGTTGTATACTTCACTCTCGTGTTTAGGAGAGTTGTGCCTTAAGCATAGACACACTGTTCTCCCATATTAACAAAGACTGGATGAAAAAACGTACAAATGACCCCTCACTTGCTCTAGTGCTCTTGGGTGGTGGTATATCTTTGGAGTGTATAAATACTCAGAAATTACCATCTCTTTTAAGGGTCTGAGCAGGTGGTGGAGCGGGTTAAGGCGTACCTGTTATGCCAGTTGCTGGAAGGCTTCTGTGCTGGCTAGGGTTCGAGTCTCCTGGTGGGAAAGTGTTCTAAAGTTGTATACTTCACTCTCGTGTTTAGGAGAGTTGTGCCTTAAGCATAGACAGTGTTCTCCCATATTAACAGGGACTGGATGAAAAAACGTACAAATGACCCCTCACTTGCTCTAGTGCTCTTGGGAGGTGGTATATCTTTGGAGTGTATAAATACTCCAAAATTACCATCTCTTTTAAGGGTCTGAGCAGGTGGTGGAGCGGGTTAAGGCGTACCTGTTATGCCAGTTGA